>NW_007727799.1:198469-236567 GCF_000696425.1 Galeopterus variegatus | reverse complement strand
TTTTCCAGAAGGTTTTTTTTTTTTTTTTTTTTTTTTTGTCTTTTGTCTTTTTCCGTGTCCGGCAACGGATCGCAACCCTCAGTGTTGCCCCCATACCGGACCGGGGACTGGCAACGGGATTGCAACCCTCGGCGTTGCCCCCGCGCCTCGCTCAGCCAGTGAGCGGGAACCGGTCTGTATGTGGGATCCGAACCCTCGGGCGGGAGCGCCGCCGCGCTTCCCAAGCGGCGCACTTATCCAGTGCGCCACCGGGCCGGCCTTACCAGAAGTTTATGAGAGTTTCATTTGCTCCACATCTGACTCTTGCTATTTTCCATCTGTTTCACTTTAGCCATTCTAGTGGACATGTAGAGGATTGTCTATCTTTTTCTTACTGATTTTTAGGAGTTCTTTGTATATTCTGGCTATGAAACTATTATTGGATGTATGTATTGTGAAAAATATTTTCCCTCTCCCTTAATGATGTCTTTGGATGAACAGAAATTAGCATAGAACACCTATCATTTTTCTTTTACTGTTAGTTATTTTTTTGGTTGTCTTCCAGGTTGTCAGTGAAATTTTTGCCCACTTCCAGGTCAAGAAGAAGTTCTACTTTTTCTCTGAAAGCTGTATTGTTTACCTTTCATGAGTAGATCTGCCATTCATTGAATTGACTATTTTAAATCTATGATGTGAAATCAGGATCAAGTTTTATTTTTATTTTTTATTTTTTTTGTCTTTTTCCATGTCCAGCAACGGATCGCAACCCTCAGTGTTGCCCCCGTACCAGACCGGGACCGGCAACGGGATTGCAACCCTCGGTGTTGCTCCCGCGCCTTGCTCAGCCAGTGAGCGGGAACCGGTCCGTATGTGGGATCCGAACCCTCGGGCGGGAGCACCGCCGCACTTCCCAAGTGGCGCACTATCCAGTGCGCCACCGGGCCGGCCCTCAAGTTTTTTTCTGTATGGCTATCTAATTGACCCAGAACCATTTCATTGAAACAGGCAACTATTTTAATTCATCCAAGTTGCATTAGATCCACTGAAATAAGTAAGAATCAAATATATCTTATTATCATTAATATTTTCTGTCATCTGAATTCTTAGTTTAAGTGTTAAGGCCATTTTATTTTGGTGACCAACTCAAATTTCCAGCCAATAGTAGGAAGGAAATTAAAGAAGGAATAAGTTCATTTCACTACTATAAATCTGCATTTTCCATTTTGTCCACAAATAGGAGTGGTTTTTACACGATTCTCCATCCAAGAACCAAACTTTTTCCTGGTTACACTAATGATTGGAATAGTATCTGAAATATAAAATAGCAAAATAAGTAGGAATGTTGGCACTTTTTGCCCTGGATTCCACAATTTCATTTGCAGCCCTTGCTATCACTGTGCATTACTTCCTTCAAATTCCACTTGAAAGAGTGATTGCTTTGTAATGCATATATCAATAAGCCTCTAAAACTCAAGTATGTTACCACATCTCTCGTGCAGGAATTTGAGGGAAGTAAGGTTGTAGACTATTGCACTTACAAAATTCTATGAGCCAGACACTCAGTTTGCCGAGAGGTTCTATATTTAAATAACTTAAGTGTGCTTTTTAGCTCTCTATAGTTCCTGTATCATAAAAAGATAACAAAAAATTTCATTTCTCAAAGCGAATACACAACATATAGAAAACTAATGACATACCACCCAATATGCAGCTTTTCCTATAAAAATTGAGATTTTTTTCAGAACAATAGGAAAAATGAAAAATATATCTTGAAATTTTCCTAAAAGCAAACCAAAATTTAGCCTGTAAGAATTTAGCCTCAGAGTGAGTAGACTGATATGGCTGATATGTCATCGTCACATAAAAATATTTTGTTCCATTCTGACAGTCAACTGTAAACAATTAAAATTTTTAAAATTATGGGAGAGTTAAGAAGTTTAAACACTTAGTAGATACCACAATAAGAAACTATCATCATTTTTTTAGGTGTGAATATGGTTGAGTTTTTTAAAAAATTAAATCTAACTTTTAGAGATGACTTCTGAAATATTTGTGGAAGAAATGATGAGCTATCTGGGGTTTATTGTCACAATAAGCCACTCAGGTTGGGATGGAGTTGGTGGGATATGGACAAAATGAGATTGGCAATGAATTAATAATTGTTGAAGGTGAGTCGTGGGTACATGGAACTTCACTATATCATTTTTCTCTATTTTGTATATGTTTGAAATTTTGCACAATAAGAGCTTCAAAAATATTTTATTTCAGATACTCACTAATATGCTGAGGCAGTAACTCTTCCCCGCTTTTCATATTTTTCTTCTACTATTATTTGGTGCTCTTCCTGGATTCTGTCAATGTCTCTCATGTACATATGTTCTTTTTAAAATTGCCTGGGCTGTTTCACTTTGAAATTTGTTCTTTTATCTAATTAAAAAGACAGACACAAATATATGTACACATACATTACATACAAAACCATATACTCGTATTATAAACATATACACACAGAGAACAAAGGTGCACTGACATAATAGAAATTTTAATGATTTTAATGGTTCAAATAGAAATCTATTTTTGCATTTGTTTTAGTCCGTTTTGTATTGCTATAACAGAATTACCTGAGACTAGGTAATTTATAAAGAAGAGAGGTTTATTTGGCTTATGATTCTGGGACAGCTGCATCTGGCATGGGCCTCGGGCTGCTTCTACTCATGGCAGAAAGTGGCAGGGAACCAGTGGGTACAAGCAGATCACATGGTGAGAGGAAGCAAGAGAGAGAAAGAGAGAGAGAGAGAAGGTGCCAGGGTCTTTTAAACAACCAGCTCTCACGGGAACTAATAGAGTGAGAACTCACTCATTAATCCCCCCTCCCCCAGGGAGAGCATTAATCCATTCATGAGGCATCCACCCCCATGCCTCAATCACTTTCCAACACTGCCACATTGGGGATCAAAATTCCACGTGAGTTTTGGAGGGGACAACACATCCAAACTCCATCAGCATTTTTAGGATGTTTTGCATAAGTCCATTTGGCAGATCAATTAAATAAGCAAGTGCATACCTGCTACAAGCAGTTTTATCTGACACACTAAGCCTGAACATGCTAGGACTACCTCTGCTCCCCTGGCTCTGCCATCCTGTTTTTTCGGAGATACTCATTCTAATTGGAAATAATGATTCAGAGAAAACCCACTTCAACTATTCAAAGAGGAATCTTCCAGTTAGAAAATGTAGAAGCATCTTATTTGAGCACTGTTG
Source organism: Galeopterus variegatus (assembly GCF_000696425.1). NCBI lineage: Eukaryota > Metazoa > Chordata > Mammalia > Dermoptera > Cynocephalidae > Galeopterus > Galeopterus variegatus. The sequence goes on along the minus strand of NW_007727799.1, from coordinate 233,327 downwards.
TAAATATGGGAAAAGCCAAAAGACCCAAGGAAAAGCAATTGGCTAATTGCTACTGGATGCTGTGGGACCCTCCACCCTTCTGACGCTCTTTTCCTTTCTCCATGACTAATGACTAATCCCTTTTCAAGTCCAATCTTTTGTTCCTAAGGATCACCACTTTCAGTCCCTGAACACCGATTCATGCTTATTGATACACATAGGTTTTCTTCACAGGTAAGAGGCTTTTCATCTTAGTCTGTTTTCTTCTTATTTCAACAACCCTTTAAACCCTTAGCAGAGCTGGTTGTTTCTTACAACTTTAATAAAAACAAAAATGCCCTTCATCCTTCTACCACACAATTTTGACTTAAAAAATCTTATTTTCTGTCAAACATATCCAGTTTGGAGTTGCTGTGTTCCCTTTGCAAACCTACTCAGAAGCAGTCACTTGCTGCTTGTAGACAAGACTGGTGGGTCCTGTGATAACCTAGAAGACACACAAAGAGCCATGCCAATTGGGAAGTGATGGGTCTTCAAGAAGCTAATTAACTGCTTTGGTTGAAACCGTCTCACAGTCATGTAGTACCCAATGACTTCCTCGATTCTGGGTAATTTTAAGTCTCTTGTAACTCTGTCTCGGGGCCTCTATTCTCTCATGTGTAAAATGGGAATAATACTAATACCTCTCTTATTGGGTCACATGAGGATTAGGTAATCTAATTGAAAATGCTTAAACTGTGCCTGGTGCAAAGTAAGCACTCAGTAAGTGTTACTGCTGCTTGATGTGAACCTCTGCACCCACGTGGTCTTTCATGGCACCCACCTGAGTTCTACTGGTTCTTCATGGCCCAGCTCACGTCTCTCTATCTTCATGAAGCCTCATCACTGCAACAGAGTTTATAGTCTACCATAAATAAGAACCCTCATCTATATACTGATGGAATTATTAATTACTGCTTGTTCTGCATGTGAATCCTATTTTTGGAAACAGCATTTTCAAGTCCATAAGTTTTTCTATATCTCTCAAAGGCCTAGCATACTGCTAATTCCTACAGCAAGTATCAAGCATTGACCGAAATCTTGTTAATGGATGATATGCTAGAACTAAGTTTATAATACATTTTATTTCTTTAAAATAACATGGAAATATACTTTATTTATTTGTACTTAATAGGAATTATTAAAATTTGGCTGTCTGTTGTTTCCCATTTTTATTATTTGTTTATAGGAAGGATGATTATGGAAATATCTTATATTTTGAAGGCATTATTTGCAATAAAACCTCTCAATCTACCTTTTTTCATATCTTCCTGCTAATTCACAATCTAGATAGGCAAAATTTTATCCTATCCTTAAAGAACATGGAGATATATTTTTATAAAATATCTCCTCTAGGGTTGACCATTGTATTGACCAATTTTTAAGAATTAAAATATATGAATTCACATAGAAAACTATCACAAACTTAGTGGCTTAAAACAACACAAATTTATTATTTGTGTAAAAAAATTACCACAAACTTTAAAAAATGCACATTGATCATCTTACAGTTCTCAAAGTCAGAAGTCCAGAATGGGTCTCACTGGGCTTAGAGTCAAGGTGCTGGCAGGATTGTACTGGTTTCTGGAGGCTCTAGAGGAGAATTACTTCCCTGCCCTTCCCAGCCCCTAGCAGCTGCCCATGTTCCTCAGTGCATGGCCCCTTCCTGCATCTTCAAAGCCAGCAACAGCCAGTTCCCATATTGCTTTATTCTGCCCTCCTGTCCTGTCTCCATCTCCACATGTAAGGACCATAATCCAATCTCCAAATTCAAAGGTCAACTGATTAGCAAGTTTAATTCTATCTGCTACTTTAGTTCTCTGTTGCCATGTAACATAACATATTTAGAGCTTCCTGGGATTAGGACATGATCATTTCATTTGCGGGAGTCGAGGGGTGGGGGGATTCGGGGCATGTGCATTAATCTACCTACCACAGCCATCTTTTCCATAGGAAGAGAATTCTTTTTTTTTTTTTTTTAACATGACCGGTCAGGGGATCTTAACCCTTGACTTGGTGTTGTCAGCACCATGCTCACCCAGTGATCTAACCAGCCATCTCTATATGGAATCCGAACCCGTGGCCTTGGTGTTATCAGCACCACTCTCCTGAGTGAGCCACGAGCCGGCCCCAGAAAGAGAATTCTTATTAGCAGGCAATCTCCATCTCTCTCTCTCTCGACAATTTAAATCTACTTGTTTCATTTTTTTTTCCCTAGAGGAAATGGAGAACAAATGAAAAGCTTATTAAAATTTTGCTTTGGAAGCCATAAAACCAAACCAGGTCCTGACCTGATTATTCTATATTCTATTTTTAGGAAATAAAATAAGAAAGGGTATATCCAGAGAAGCAAAGCACGAACCTAGAAATAAAATTTGACAAAGTAAGATCCTATAAAGTTTGATTTGTAGAGACCCATGTCCAAAAAATGAATAAATTTATTCTCCATTCATAGCAAAGAAGTGATATATACTGTTTGACTCCATTTATACAACATTCTGTAAATGACAAACTACAGAGATGGAGAACAGGTAAGTGACTGCAGGATTAGGGGAGGGGAGAGAAAGTGTGGGCTGTGAAGGAGCAGGAGAGAGTTCCACTGCGGTGAGAGAACAGTTCTGCATCTTGATTGTGATGATGGTTACACAAATCTTACACAAATCTTGTGTTAAAAATGTCATAGAATTACCCACAAAGACAAAAAAAATGAGGGCATGCAAGAACTGGTAATATCTGACTGAAGTCTGTAATCTATTAGTTACTTATATCATGCCAGTCAATTTCTTGACTTTGATAATGCACATTGGCAGAAGCTGAGTGGTGGGTGCACTGTTTTTGCATCTTTAGGAGTCTACAGTTATTTCAAAAATATGTTGAATTTTAAAATGTATGTTTAAAAAACAAAAGGGAAGTGAGAATATGGGCAGATGTTTAAAACTTGAAAATGATCACTTGAACATCTATCTATAATGCTTAAGGTAGAAAACATGGACTTTATGATTTAATATTTGGTAGAGACATGGGCCAGCTAAATTAATAGAAGTTCCAAAAATGCATTCTAACTCTTGAATCATTCCAAATCTGTAGTCTCACATGTACTTTAAGTTCAATCAACTAGTTCTGTCCTTAATCCAGTAGCTGAAAAAAGACATGGAACAAAGAAAGAAAGACAAACGTTGTTTGGTTTGTCTAATGACTAAAAGATAAGTCATTAGACTGGTCTGAAAATGAAGAGCTTAAATTCCCAAAACTCTGATGGGGAACTTTAAAAATAGGGCTGAAATATTTGTTCTCTTCAAGATATTCAAGACAATTCCATAAAGCACCTTTCAAAACTATGTTGTATAATGTTGAATATACTGATTATCCTGATTTGATCATCACATATCGCACACAGGTAATGATATTCAACTCTGTACCCCAGATATGTACAATCCACTGTGTTACAATAATGTGTGTGTGTGTGTGTGTGTATTTGTCTATATAACTATGTTGATTTTTAAAATGTGTTCATTCAGAGTTCAGGACATTTAAAAACAATAATCATAACTGTGCTGGGAGGAAATAGAGTATCAATTATCATTAAACACAAAGAGAAAACATTTATACGGCCTAATGACTTTTTTGTTACCTAGTGAGAGTCTGAAATCAGAGAAGCAGCAACATCACTTTAAGAACATTGGAGAAGGAGCAGTAATTAATGAGGGACAAGGATTAAGCTACTGAGGAATAGAACCTCTGTTTTCTGATATTTGAAATAGAAACAGCCATCCAAATCTATATTAGAAGTTTATTCAAAATATTTCTGACTAACTGAAGTCTGGCAGACCCAAGTCCCTATTCTGCCACTTACTATGTAAGTTGGGTAAGTCTCTAAAGTAAACTAAGTCTAAATGGCATCATTTGTAAAAGGAAATTATAATAATGATTAACATTTATTGAGGGGGTGCTATGTTCCAAGCCCTGATCTAAGTTTATGCATATGGCCTCATTTAATCCTACTACAGCTACTACAGCAATAACACACTGAAATATTACCACTTAGCCCACAAGAAATGATTACACGTGAGGAATAAATGAGCTGCAAAGCATAAAAATCCCAGCACTATGTGTCTGGAACGTACTAGGCACTAAATAATTCTTGGTTTTCTTTCCTTGGTTTCTCATATTCCAAAGTTTTCCTAGCAGTGATTTTGGTATTGAGAATCCTGCTGGCCAAACCCTGCCAGAGGTCTCTGTTAGTGAGGTTGAAAGGATATTAATGAAATTTTTGCATAAGTACCCATACGAGGCTAGAATGTAACTCTTAAAATAAATAATTACCACCTTAATGCCCCAGTCTTTATGAATTAGTTGTATAAATAGCTATCCCCAAATGATGTCTATAAAAAGTGCATTATTCTCAAAAGAATGATGCCATGTAGATGAAGCATAACTATGGTTCTTTTTGGGGTGTTGTTATTATAATCAACTTTTTTATGGGGGTGATGGCATATAAGTGTACTGTTCTTCTTAGATTTAGTTCTGAGCCCATAGATTAATTCTGAGCTCTGCTCTACCTTGAGCATAAGCCTGCTTGCTCCCAAGGACATGCATTCTTGTACCTGCGGCAGTAGGATTCATTTGGAATTCCCTTTAGGCCCAAAACTCTCCTTTCTTCCCTCCCCAACAGGTCCTCACCTGGGGCATCACCTACACCAGAAACACTGATTTCCCCCAAGGGATTTGAACTTCAAAGTACTCTTCAGCTGTCCCCTCTGTAAGTTGTAGATGTTGTGTGTTAGACTTTACATAGAAATCCACTTTCTCCTGTATGTAAAAATAAACTACTTTTTAAAAGAATGTAGGGCACCTATGGAAGCTCAGTGAGGTCTTTCAGTCTCTACTGACTTCATATCTATTAGAAATGTTTTTTAATCATATGAATTGAGAATAAGAATAAATTTAGGTCAGTTCAGCCTAATGGCATAAATCGTACCATTCCTGCAAGTTTCACTTAGTCTTAATAAAAACCCTTGATGCTTTACTGGGAAGAAACAGTAATTTAGTAGCAGTTCTTTCTTTGTTGCCCAAACCTCTAATTGTAACTAGAGGGGAAGAGATATTCCCTTTTTTTCTCCTGCACCATAGGATTTCCAAGTCTTTGACAAGCCTAGCAATTTACTTTCTCCCCCTGCTTCAGCAGCTTCTGAGATGGCTGCCCCATAGCACGTTCTAATAACCAGTAAACAAGAGTGAGTTCAGCAGGCTCGATAAACATGACATGGGTTGTGTTTCTTTAAGCACAGATTGCAGAACTTGGGGACCCTCGGCCTCAAAGTGGTCTCCTGCAGGTTTTAATTCTTTTGAGCAACATTATGAAAAGATGGACCCTTAGATGAGAGCCTTGAACTGAGACCACCTCTTCCATTTTTCTCCCGAGACACCCTGAGTGACTCTATTCCTCTAGTATCAGATGTCTATAAATAGCCTTAGCTCGTGTTTTCTGTAATATACAGAAGGACGTCTCCAAAGTAGTCTTCTGAAATCAATAACCTGTGCCATTTACATCTTATCAAGTCTCAATTCACGAGACATCTGTTAATTTCTAATTACTGTGAAAGACTGTTTAATGAATTTTCTACTCAGTGACTGTGACTGTGTTTTAAATGAGACATTCCATCGTGTTTCTCTCATTCAACAACTGGTTGGCTCTTCAGATATTAAAGAACATGGAAATGCATCCGTGGAAACATCTTTTATCTCTAAAGGATTTTAGTATATATACACCAATAGCATTCTCTAGTATAGGATGTCCTAATAATTAGCAAAAATTAAAATTATTATGCTAAATAAACTTGAAAACAGCTTATTTCATAAATCACAGAAATGTAGAGCTTAAGGGACCTAAACCACAAAGTATTTGTCTATGTTCTTCATCCTTTTGATAATTTGATGAAAGGCAGTAACCCCAGCAGATTTTTTTAAAAAAGAAAATCCTGATTTAGACCAGCTGTTTCATTTTTCAGATGGGGAAATTGAGGTTCCATTGGTTAAAACTTGCAGCCAAAGCCGCAGAGTAAGTTCTAAGCCCAAGTATGAACTAAAATCTAAATACCTGTCTATCACTTAACCAGTGGTAGTTTTTATTAGTAAGAAGAGCTGTTCTTTAGTGAGTTGCTACTTTAAGCGAGACAATATTACAAAATTTTATGCATATTAACTCTAAACTTAAAAAACAGTAAAACCCTACGAGGTGGAGACTATTTTCCCATTTTACAAGAACACTCAAGTTTGAGGGATTAAGTAATTTGCCCAAATTCTCATAGAACAGCAACAGAGCAAGATTTAAATCCCTGAATATTGAAACCCCAAGGCAAAAACAGAAGTATTACATCCCACTACTTCTTTCTAGTTCTTAGATATTAAAATATGAACATTCAGAAAATACTGTCTCTCGCTGGACATAGTTGACTTATCTGGGAGGAATGAACAAACCAATCAAAACGTAAAACTCAGTAGCGTAGGTTGTAACCTTGAGCTATATAGTAGTAAAACCCCTAAATTTCCCAGTGTCTCACATGCCATTTCCTTCTGATACATCCATAACATGGGGGAGATGAAGATATATGCCTATGTACTATTTCTGGATGAATAATAAACTTCACAGAAAATTTTAAATCCCATTTCCTATACCCATGGCCTTTCCCGCAATGCAAGAAAAGTATGTGCTTCCCCTAACATTAGGATAATAAATTAGAGTCTTCTATCCAGCCATCATAACCCCGGGGTCACCATCAGGAAAAGCAGAACTCTAATCATGGAGTGCATTTCCTGACTGCTGGGGGGGTTGGGGGCCTTAGGAAAGCAGACAGATGTCACCACAAGAAGGCCACTGATGTGCCTCTCTGACAGAAACAATGCCCATCCATAATTGGTTTGGGGTGGACTTCTCTTTGAATTTTAAAGGCAAATGTAAAACAGCTCGTTGTTTATCTCTCCTTATTCCAAGAGGAAGATCAAAAGGAGGCTTATCTGGACTGGAGACAGTTTATTTCTATCTGGGAACAAAAGACAAAAGACGCTGTGTCTTTTCCTCTCCACTCCCTTTCCTGATTGGCAATAATATCCTGACCATTAATCTATGTATTTTAAGCATAAAAATCAATTTCTGGGACTTGTCTCATTTATTTGCACAACAGGAACAACGGAAATAGCATCGAGTTGCTATTGAGGGTCAAAGATTTAAAATCCCCTGCTAGACTTGCTTTTCTGATACTTGACGTTATAATGAACGGAAGTCCATTGGGGACAAGATGTAGGTGCAGACCTAGAGTTCGGACAAAAAGAATTTCATCTGGGAAAATATCACTGGCCCTTCCTATCATTAAAATTTTGAAAAGCCATCTAATGTTTAAATTGGTAAATGTCTTTAATTTCTTTATCTAAAGACTATTGGTGCTGCTTTCTTCATTCAGTCAAAGCCTTAAAGATATATTTTTTATGTCTTAGAAATGGCCTCATAAAAAAGTGTTCTGGCATTATTATAAATGTTGTCACTGTGGCTTAGCAAGGCCTGATCTGAGACAACTTCTATCTTGATTATCTTCAAAGGTTTGATTTCCCTTAGAACACAAAAAATGAAGAGAAAATGTAGGTTTGTTATTTAAAAAAAAAAAAAAACACACTCTGTACCAAATGTACCAAGTAAATGATACTTACTGTACGCTGACAGTCATAGAAGACTAAATTGTTTGATTGAGTAGTCTAAAAATAAGTTTAGTTTTTGTTTTTGTATTAAATAGTGGTTTAACAAAATGAGAAATGCAAGTGATACTTCTCAGTTTGATCACTTACAGCTAAAATAATCCACGCAGGTGACGCCCTTGTCAGCACTGTATGGATCAAGTAAATACTTTTTGTGGCATTCCTTTGGAGTTGTCACTGACCCAATGGCAGTTGTAATTAGAAATTCATTTTTGTAGCTGCCTTGGTGACTTATCGCATAGAAAGGCTCATGTGAAAAGCTGTGTTCTTCTCAGGATCGTCCTCTGACTTTGGATATCATCAGTCAGACCACAAATAGCCACAAATAGCAGCTTCAAGACCCAGTAGATAAATACCCAACTTTCCCCACTGAAAAGCCATTCAGTTTTAATCTATAATCCTCAGGGAAATGAGGGTAAGGACCCCAACTAAATCCAAGAGTAGCTATGGCCCAGGTCACACACATAATATATGTAATTCTGTGTAATTGGAGTCACTTACTAAAGAGCCCCAAATCCCTAATATAAAGATTAAATTCCCTTGCAATCTTTCAGAAAAAGTCTTGACTAATTAGACTTAAGAACGTAGGAAATGTTAAGACAAAGGAAGGCTTTAGCTAAGTCCACTTCGGTTAGCTTTTGTGACTTGTACCCCCTCAACTCCCTTTGTAACCAGTTTCTGAATGATCTTCTTGCTGAGTGTTTACCCTAAAATGTGCACAGATTCCTTCCATGAGAAAAGGTCTTTTGTTCATTTCCTCTGGTTGTGTAGTTCAGCCCCCTCAGAGCCTTTTTCTTGTTCGTTCAGAATTCAATCCATTTTCTGGGGGTTGTTTCCTTTGAAAGGAGATGAACTGGACAAAATTTCACTACCTCTTCTTTCTCCATTTTCATCAGATGGAAGTGGGTCCATGGCTCAGGAAAGCTGCCTGCTTTTCTGCCAGCTCTAACAGATAAGGCGTTTTCTCAAGGGCCACAGGGCATCAGGACCCAGTAGTCTCTGCACCCTTCTGTCAGGCCCACCTGGATCCCAGCTTCTGCAGCCTTCCTCCCCATCACCAGGCTTGGTACGAGCTGGGACATCTTTAAAATATTTTAAACAGCCAAGTACATAATTAGAGGCATATTGGAGGAACATTATTCATCTGGCTTCTTTAATCAGTTTAAATAAAATGGCTTAAAGAGAAATTAGACACAAGGAAACTACTTAATGGTCCATAGTCCTGATGAAAAGTAAGGATGGCCTGAATTAGGGTTGTGGCAAGGAAACGGGAGGTGCTCTGGGCCTAATAATTCGTCAGCATTAGGGGAAGGGAATAATGCGAGAAAAAGGAGGAGGCAGTCAAGAAAGATGCCAGGGTTCCGAGCCTGTGGACTTGGATGACGTCCTGCCATTAAGGAAGCATCAAGGGGAATGATAGTGAGTGTAGCTGGGAATTATGTTTTTTGGCCAAACACTTAGGAAAATTGGTCGTGACACAATGGCATAATTATTGAGACAGTGTCAGGCGGGACCACCAGGGGAAGTAATGTCAGTGGACCTGGACTGAACACTTTCCTGGGCTTGCCTTTCTGGACTCATCTAGCCGTCTGAGTGACATGACTCAAGGAACCATGTGTGCTTGAGAAAATGGACCAGAGCAAGTCATTCACCCTCCTTCTAGTCAAGGCCATAGACTGAGCAAAACGAGAACCGTTGCCACTCGGGTGTGGTCAGCCCATTTCACCAGATCAGGGGAATACTCGAAGGTGTGAAAACTGATGTTTTAACAGGAGCTTCCACTGCTTTGGTTCTACTCTTCAGGAAGATGTAGCTGAAGAAGCAGCTGTTTAAGGTTTTAGGGATCCCAGCCAAAACTGTCTTTCCAAAAGAGCCATGGCAAACAGAAATCCTGGCCATGTGTCCACCTTCACCACTAACAGCATTGTGTTAGAGGTGCCAACAGAACACGCAAGTAGAGACTATTAGGTGGCTGTTGAAACTTCAGCGCCAGAGCACTTTGTGACAAGGTCAGGATGTCTCCAGAAAGACAGAAATAGTGCTTCTCAGTCCACAGGCCATTTATCTACCTGCTGTGCTTTCAGCGCATCAGGTCCAAACCACTTCAATTTCTTTGCCTACTAATTCCCTTTCTGAATTAGTTTATTATTAGTTTACTCTGTTTATCTTTCATCTACGTTTTTAGAGAAAAACTTAATACTTAAAATCCCATTAGGACAACAGTATAAATTAGGATGCTAAATCTAGCAAATAAAAACACAGAACACCCAGTGAAATTTTAATTTCATATAAACAATGAATTTTTTAGTATAAACATATTCCAAATATTGTATGGGACATACTTACACTAAAAAATATACTTGCTGTTTATCTGAAATTCAGACATCACTAGTCATCATGCATTTTATCTGACAACCCTAGTAAAAGAGAAACCAGCTGAAAATCAACCACAAAGCCATCGGTGTCCTTTCTGTGACTTATCTATTCAGATGGCACTCCCCTTCACTGATCTCCAGGGCTATCACATGAACGTACATTCACACCCACAAAATACAACAAAACCCACTGGAAAGTGGAAAATCCAGATCACAATCTCTACTGATTCAGATTTGATTTCATAACTATTACAACTCTTTTTTTTCACTAACATAGTTTCAGGCTATTCCACTGAATTATCCAAGCTGACAAAACTTTAGTCTCGGTCAACACAGTTGACAGTTTCTGGGTAGAGTATTTGCAAAAGCTCTGAAGGAGATGTCTCTGGTTTAAAACATGATTATGAAAGAGAAAAGAGCTTTCTCCTGATGTGGAAGTGGGAATGTCTGCTCGGGCTGTACCTTGCTACTACCTCCAGAGGGGGGAAGTTTCCTAACCAAGTCACACACACACACTATGTCCCAAACCCATGGTCCCATGTTGACATTTTCATCAAGATAAGATCTGGTTAAAATCAATGCTGCGGGAAACTTCAAAGGGAACATCAGAAAGATGTTAGGAAGCTGGGGGAAAGAGATCAGGCAGATTGATTGCCCAACCACCTGCCCGACTGCCTTGATTGGATGAACATGATCCCTCGGCATCGAACCGTGAGCACCTTGATCTTGATCTTGCTAGCTCTTTGTCCTCAGATGCCTCCTGATAGCTTCAGCTACCTTGTTCTAGAAGCAGTAAGCACCTTTCTAGAAGCAAGGTGCACCTTGGGAGTGCACCTGCCTCTACAGACTCCTCAGAGTCATTCTTAGGGAGGCTATGTGGCGTCAACCTCATACGTGAGTGCAGACAATGACAATGACTTTAAAATCCCAAAACGCAGTTGTTTACAACTATAGCCTACCACCATTTAGTTGCCAAGATAATAACTGTTTTTGCTTTGATACTCTTCAAGCTCCAAAATTGTTTCAGTTCCTCTGCCAGGGCCATACACTTGTTTATCTCTTCCTGAACACCTCTTGCAATGATGTTTCTCTTATGTAGTCAACCTGTTCCGATAGCAGTTGCTATATACCTGTTTTATCAAAAGCCTTCATCTCTAGGCAGCCACCTGACAGCAGTGGTCCCCAACCTTTCAGATGTAAATTCTTATTAAAGTCAAAAACTTTTGTAAACCCCCGCAGAATTGTAGCTGTATTCTTATCCCACATTGATTGAAATAGGGTACAAAAAGAGCTGCTATTAATTTAGAACACTTCTAAATTAATTTACATTTTATTTATCACGAAAGCATCTACCTGTATTTTAATAACCATACCTACATGAGTGAGAAATGTTGTCCCTTCTGTCTAAATATACTATGAATATTGGGCCGGCCCGTGGCTCACTATAGAGAGTGTGGTGCTGATAACACCAAGGCCAAGGGTTCAGATCCCTATATAGGGATGGCCGGTTAGTTCACTTGGGAGACCATGGTGCTGACAACACCAAGTCAAGGGTTAAGATCCCCTTATTGGTCATCTTATTAGAAAAATAAATAAATAAATAAAAATACTATGAATATTGAGAACACAAGAAACACAAAGCTCTTAACATGGGTCCATAGTCCACAGGTAAAGAACTGTTGCATTGTTCTGTGTGTTTTGTGGCATCTCAGAAGGGACATCCATCAGGAAGTCTTCTCTCTAAAGGATGTGATATATTTTCATAAGTAACAGAGGCACATAAACCAGTCAATCTCCAACCAGAAGGTCAGGGGCCGGGAGGGTGGGTTAATTTAGGATCAGAATCAGGGCCAGGGTGTTGGTCCTTTGAAAAACCCCTGCTGATAAATCACCTTTATCCAAAACTGCTCTTAGAATCTTTAGCTTCATTGATGTTGCAGTTATCAAGCTAGCGTTAATAAATGTATTCATCTAGGTTGCGATTCTGCTTCATGTACACATCTCTTGGGTGAGGAATGAGACTAGATTAGGTTAGATATAGAATAATCTTTTACAGACCCATCTCCCCCGCCCCACCTCCCCAAATCCATAGTGAACACCACTCCCTCCTTCACATAGCAGTTTCACAAAAACATTGAAGGGCACTGGCTATCACTGCCTGCTGCCCTCCCCTCCCTGGTCAAAGCCCTCTCTTTTAGCAGAGAGCTAGGATGCATTAAGCTTTCTATGGTTTCAAAGCCAAATCATTCTTTAGGTTTAACTGATGCCAGGTAAGTGGGACAGAGGAAACAAGACAGAGGATAGGGAAAGATTCCCAAGGTCTTGAAGTGAAGAGAAATGGAAATGGGACTGCCCAATGTTCAGGCCTCCAAATCCAGGAGGGCAGCACCCCTTAAAACCATGTGCAGAGGATGAGAAACATTTCAAGGTTTTAAATCAAGCTGGAACAGGTACTGGAATACTCTCTTGAGTCAAACAGCATTTGGTCCACTCATCAGAGTCATTCATTATGACTCAAAGGTTTATGGCTTAAAGTCAGCACTGCAATGTCTGTGATCCCACCCGCCTTATTCTGCTGGTTTCCACTCCTTCCTTCTGTCCTCTCCTTCCTTCCCTCTTGCCATCTGCCCTTCAGATTTACACACCAAATGGAAGAACAGTCTAAGGCTCATGCACCGACTCTCCCACCAAGTGCTCCAGGGCAGAGGCAGCCTTTGCCCTGGATGCCGTCTGGGGAGACAGTGGACATGTGTGGGATCTGTTCCCCAGGACCCATGCCAGCTCACCCAGGCACATTATTAGGTGATGGGGCATGGGGGTGTGGGGAGGGGAAAGCCCCTGTCTGGGTTTATAATTGAGGTGATACACCTATAGGTTACACAATAAACAAACAACAAAGGGGGTGTTGAATGAGATGGTGCCTCAAGCAAGGGAGAGGGTTCTTAGGCTTCATGTTGGGGCACAGCCAACTTAGTCCATTCTCAATGCATAGAAAAACCCAAAAGCAAGTGTGCAGCTGGCTCCCAGTCCTTTGGTAAAGGGTAGTGCCCTGGAGTCATGCAGAGGGACCCAGTCCTGAGCCTCCGGGGTGGTAAGCACCATGGCCTCACAGGGAATTGTATGAAATGCCTGGCTTTGTTTCTTACGATAGTATTTCACCGAGCAGCTTCAGCAGGAGCTGTGAGCCCAAAGCTATGGGGAGTGGACGCATGAGAATTTTCTGTCTCAATCTCTTACAGTTTCTTGGGCTCCTGCCACAGCACTGGTATTTGATTTAGAGGCCTAAGAGGGAAATCAATCCCACGTGGGTAGATAACAAAACACTCTCCACCTTGGAACCATGGAGTGGAATTTGAATCTGAAGCCAAAAATCCTATCTCTGCCTGCTTCGCTAATTACATAAATTTCCTTGCTAGATTCTGCAGCTGTTTATATGAATACAGCTCTGGTTCCCAGAGTGGTACCTCTCAACACAGGGCTTCAGGGCCCTCATGCGTGGTGTGGAACTCAGACTCTTAAGCGTTAGTCCTGTTTCTATTGGGTATGCTAGGAGACCCTGGATGTATTTCACTCTTTCATAAAATGAAACTAAACTACCGCTCAATGATGCAGAGGTGCCAAAGAAAAATGAGAGACAGAGGAGAGAGAGAGATGCATGTGTGTGTACTGGTTATGAACAGTAACTCTAGCAATAAAGATTATTGGGAAACCTTATTGAGAGGGTGGGCCTAAAGCTGGAGGAAAGTACATCCCCCTCCCTTTAAGATCTGTTCCAGATTCACTGTGGGAAAGATCAGCAGGCTTCACAGATATCCCCCCAAGATATGTTTGATCTGGGGAAGAATCACCTGATATTATGGGATGCATTTCTCCTTCTCTTATTTTGGCCAGAACCTCACCACGCATGTCTGACACCACCTTTCTCCTTTGCTTTCATAGAAAATAAAGAAGTTAGAGTAGAGGTGCAGGTGAATAACCATGAATTCTCCCCAAGTACACAAATTATTTCAACACAACTTTATCCAAATTAAAATATAACCTGGTTACTCCATGAAGATTAAGTGCATTGTAAAATATTGTTTCTTTTATTACATAGAAAGATGAACAAGTTTGCTAAATGGGGCTCCCATAAATAAGTACTATACTAAACAAAAGTTAGACTCAAAATTAACCCCTCTCAGTGATAGGGGGTGATTTGGGGTGGGGATCCAAGTGAAAAATATTAGTCGTGGTTAATAATATTAAGGACTTTTTGTATAGCACACAAATGAACCAATCAAATATTAAGAACTGTGGTTAAAATATTAAGGACTTTTTATATAACACACAGATGAACCAATAAAAATGTGACCTTTTGGCATGTATAAAAAAAGATATCTTGGATTTCTTTCAGTGAAATATTTGAAGGCTTTAAAATTTTAAACAAAGCCCAGCTGGTTCGTATGCACAAGTTCCAAACCCTGAAATATTCCCATGATATCTAGTTTCAAAGAATTCTGCTGTAAACTAACGAGTAAACTAAACGGATAAGAGAAGTTTTCTCTTTTAAAGTTTACTTTGGTTTAAAGCATTATGGGTGATAAATAAAAATTGAGAGGAAAAATGCAAATTGGTCTTGTGGAAAAGGAAAAGAAATGTAATTATGGTTCCAAACGTGAGAAAGATTATAAAAGCTAAGTTCCCATTCAGAGCATGAAGAGTATACCAGAGAATCTCCAAGGATTTACATTTAGGTAGCATTTAAACATGGCCACATTGTTAGCATTTAAATTCTAGAGCTTAGGATAGCATTTTTGAAGAATTCCCCCTTAGACCACTGCCCCTGGCAGTATATTTTTATTTTTGTGAGGTGACAGACTGTTTGACCTTCCTTCACTCAGTCTGCTTAGATTAAGTGCAGTTAGCCTATGATTTGGAAGCCAATAAATACCTACGGGGTGATTACAAATGCTTTGTTATTTTTCAAAAGCTACATTATCTTTAACCACTGCCGCATCCCTTTTTCTTTCTTTTTTTTTTTTTTCTTTTATTACTCTGCTTACTACTATTGGTCCGTCTGGAGCTAACTGTTTGCAGGCTCTCTCTTGCAAAAACACATGCTGTTCTTTGTGGTGAATCTCTCTTCTCTTCCAGCACTCCTTCAAGGCACCATTTCACTTTCCTCTCTTGCACTTTTCTCTAACCCCCTCTTCCTTGAATTGCATGTAAGTTTTTTGTTCTTTTTACCACCAAAAAGTCTTTGCAAGGTCAGTCCAACATGCATGACAAGTTCCAAAGAGCTCCTGGTAAATCAGTCTCAAGGTTCTTCGTGAACACCATCCACATGATTGTTTACACTTCCTGTCTAGGAATCAGATTCCAGTTACTGCAGTTAATCCTGGCGTTTTACTCCAACCTTCATACGTGAAAAAAAAAGAACTAATTATTTCTTCACAAAAACAGTAGAAGGCATCTATTCTTTCTATCTCAAATGTATTCTCTGAAAATATACATTGACTTCAGTGAGATTTCCACTTTGGAAGGGGCAGAGCAGAGTGTAAGGCTGCTTCTGGGTAGATCTCTTTTTTTTTTTTTTAATTTCAAGATTTTTTTAGACTGGTTAGACCTTCTAACAGTTATTAGATGCTAGCTGGATCCTACCTGGGAATGCTCTGAGCAAGCCTTTCCGCCTAAGATCCCTGACTTTGGAGTTGCTAACATTCTCTTCAGCCAGATCAGACACAAGGACATTTGGACTTCTCGTAACCTTTCCTTCTAGAGTTTATAAATGTGGGAACCCACCCTTTCCTCCTCCTAACCAGCAACTATAATTAAGTCCTGGAAGGAAGGGATGGGAAGTGTGTGAATACACAGCCCACCAAATGCCTCAAGAGTCAGAATTTCCGAGAGAAAATATTCGATGGTTTTCTCTAGGCTTTGGTGGGAAGGAAGAGGACTTTTCCTCCAGGCGTCTCACATGGCAGAACAATGTAAGGCAAAGTTAGAGCTAATTATATAAAAAGCATCTGGTGCATCCAGCGCACTCTAACCTTGTAACCTTGTAATCATTTGGCACAGCAGGAAGAAATTCCGAACAAAACAAAACTGTGTACTCAATATCCTTTGTGTGACTGTAACTTGGATCCTTTGGGATGGCATTTTGGTGATCATATTGATGGTAGGAAGTTGCTCGAGGACACAGCTTGGGGTAAGGGTTGGGGCAGCTGGTGAATGATAAGCTTAATAGTACTCGTATATTAATCAAAGCTAACTTTCCAGTAGAAAATCGTATAGTAGAATGCATTTTAGAGATTATTAATCATGAATACTATAGTTATATCTTTGTTAGGTTCCTGGGTTAATGTTCCTTGCTGACTAAGCAAAACAACCAGAAAATAAATTGTCACATTTTTCTCAAATTTTAAAAGGTAGTAAAGGAGGGATGCTATATTCAGAATAAACCTAGAGAGCATGTTACATTTTTAATAACATCTAAAAACTCAGGCCTCAGAATGAAAAATGTGATAGTACTAGTCTCCAGTCCGTCTACTTAAAAGTATTTCGCTTTTATAAAACAAAAACTAGTTAGATTTCTCATTTCATTTTATGGGTTTTTGGTTTATAGTGAATATATTCAGTTAAAGTTACTACTGCCTTACAGCTCTCGGTTCTTTTTTAACTCATGTGAACTATTATATGAGATCTTTATTGCTTTTTCAGCAATAAGTAATATTTACCAGGAGACCTCTGATTTGGAGATGCTCCTAAATTACCAAGATTTTTAACAAAGTCATGATGAGGGCCTTTAAATCACAAACTAGTATAGTGAACATTATTTAAAAATATATGGGAACTTATAAAACAAATATTAGTATGCTTAAGTTTCATTTAACTAAAAACATTTATCTCAATTTTTCATTAGTGAACTCCCCGAGCCATTGAAAATATCCACTTTGATAAACATACTTTTTCTATAAACTATAAATAGATTTATATTAGATTTTTAGCTTTAAAAAGTTATAAACGAGGACATTCATTATAATTACTGTATTTACGATTCTAAGACTAAAAATGTTGATGTCCAACCATATAGTGTCTTTTTCTTTTTGTTTGTTTTTTGTTGGAGGGGGTTTTGTCATGTGCTCACGGTATAAAATCTGCAGGCATCAGGATATTCAATAAAGGAGGGCTGTAGCAGTAAAAAACTGGATACATTATAGATGTCTATCAATGGAAAACTAATGAAATAGGGTAGAGCTTATAGCAGAATTCTTTGCAAACTTTATAAGAAAGTGAGTACATTTATATGCTGATATGGAAACATGCACATTGAAAAAAAACAAGTTGTACAACAGTTTGCATAGAAATTAGTAAAGAAAAAAGTGTTTATATACATAAACGAGTATATGCATACGGAAAGAGAATACATAGACTATACTAGTAATTGCATAGAAAAAGACTTGAATAATCACACTACCTCAATAAATGGAGGAATTCCACTTTTGAGTTCATTCAGTTCTATATTATTTGATTTTTTTTAAGCGTTTGCATTACATTTATAAGTTTGTTTTTAATTTGCAAAAGCAGTAATTGATATTTCAAGGCTCCCTTATCGACATATCAAAATATCAATAGTGCTTATTGCTAAGTGGAAAATTGAGTGGTTTTTCTATTTTTTTCTTCCTTGATCATCTGAATTATCTCTCTTTTCTACACTGAAGTATGTGTGACTATGCAATAAAGAATGAATGTTAAACATTTTAAAGCAGAGAACAGAGCTTTCCCAAGAGAAGGAAAATGTACAGAAGCAACATGCTGGGAAGGAATTTACCTTCAAGTGTGTAGTACTTAGAACAGTTAACCAAGCTTTATTAAGTCAGAAACTTAAAATGAGTTCTTCTAACCAACTAATTCCCCATGGCAAAAATGACAGCGGCTTTTTAGATAATTGATGAAAAAGTCCCTAATGGTTACATATATGCCCATTTCTTAAGCATAATGAAAATACAGCATTAATTTCATATTAAAGCTCACAATTAGTCAGATTTTTTAAAAACTTATATATGACTAGCAATAGTTCCACTTATTTCTTTTTTTTTTTTTTTTCCTTTTTGTCTTTTTTCGTGTCCGGCAACGGATCGCAACCCTCAGTGTCGCGCCCGCACCTCGCTCAGCCAGTGAGCGGGAACCAGTCTGTATGTGGGATCCGAACCCTCGGCGGGAGCGCCGCTGCGCTCCCAAGCGGCGCACTGTAGCAGTTCTTAAGCATAATGAAAATACAGCATTAATTTCATATTAAAGCTCACAATTAGTCAAATTTTTTAAAAACTTATATATGACTAGCAATAGTTCCCCTTATTTCTTTTTTTTTTTTTTTTCCTTTTTGTCTTTTTTCGTGTCCGGCAACGGATCGCAACCCTCAGTGTCGCGCCCGCACCTCGCTCAGCCAGTGAGCGGGAACCAGTCTGTATGTGGGATCCGAACCCTCGGCGGGAGCGCCGCTGCGCTCCCAAGCGGCGCACTGTAGCAGTGCGCCACCGGGCCAGCCCATAGTTCCACTTATTTCTAATAGTTGCTGCAATATTTCTTGGAAATTAAAACCATTGCTTTGTTTACTAAGATTTATCTTTAGCTTCACTAAACAAAGATGCTTTAATTAATTGAAACTAATCAAATATATTGAGTCCTTTCTTTTGGTTATGTATAAACTCAGAATTCTTAAGTTCTATCCAAAAAACTTTGCAGATGAGCCCAAAAGAATAATTTGCATCTGCCAAGAAAAGTACACAAAATTGTCAACCACTGTTAGCAATGACTAGCTGGTATCTTCTGTGATATTTCAGAACACTTCTTATGAACTAGGGTTTGTAAACTTTAGGAAATATGGGACTGTTGCCATTTTTCGAAGCCTCTGAGCTTCTTTAAAGGATCAGCCTCTGTTCCCAAAGCATGCCTCCGATTCTAACACAGTCCCTCACTCAAAGCAAACCTGAGACCCTATTTAGTAAACCTGGAGGGAAAGTTCATACTGTTCAATTAATAAAAAACTATAAAAAGTGGGCAATTCATAATACTGCTACCAGGGACGAGGGTCCCATCTGCTTGGTCCTTTCCCCAAGTCAGTGAAGAATCAGAGACCCGAGTCAAAAGCAACAATACCACATAGAAATAGACACAAGAAAGCCATATGCTTCTGCCAGAGATTTATTCCTGGAGGAACGGGTCTGACTGCCACCAGCATTTATGTATGACATACCCACACACTCACGGTAGGTAGCCCTACCACTTTATCTTTCTCTTTTAACAGACAATAAATGCAAGTAGTGTAAAATTTAAAAGGTGGAATGTGGTATAGAATTAAAAGCAAGTCTTCCCTCCACCCCAGTCCTTCAGTCACCCAGAATTTCTTCAGATTGTTTTTGGTTTTTAAACTTTTAAACCTTTCATACATTTGAAAAATACTGTGGTGTGAAGAGTAGGCTAGTGGTCAATTTTGTTTGTTTCCAGATGGCTACCCAGGTGTCTCAATTTCAGGTATTGAAGAGTCATCTGTCTTTTCCTTACCTGATATGCAGTGCTACGTTCAATAACATCTACATTTCCCTATCTGAGTCCATTTCCAGACTTACTATTCAGTTCCACTGATTTGAAAGTACAGATAGCATTTAAGTGCACACGTAGGCTCTACAGCCAAATCCCTGAATTTAAATCTCAGTTCTACTGTTTACTGGCTGTGTGTCTTTGGGTAAGTTGTTTAAACTCTGCCTAAATTCCTCATCTATCAAATGGGAATATTAATAACCATAAGATTATTGTGGGGACGAAACTATTTAATAGATGAAAACACTCAGAAAGTGCATGACATAGATAGCTCCCAACATCACAGGGTACTTCAAAAATTTCGCAGAAAGGTTCCTATTAACTTTTAACTCTGTTTTTCCCCGAACTTTGGGAAGTACCCTCATAGGTTAATGATCGTTATTCTTTTTTTTTTTGTCCTTTCTTAGACCGGCCGCACCGCGCTCAGCCAGTGAGCGCTGTGAGCGCACCAGTCATCCCTATATAGGATCCGAACCCGCGGCGGGAGCGCTGCCGCTCTCCCAGCGCCGCACTCTCCCAAGTGCGCCATGGGCTCGGCCTAATAATCGTTATTCTTAAAACACACTGTTGGTGTTTTTATTGGTATTTCGTTAAACTGACAGATTAATTAAAGGAGAACCAATATCTGTAAATACTGAGTCTTCCCATGTAAATACCATGTGATTTTTTTTTTTTTTTATGTAATCATGTCCTTTGTGTTTTCCTCTTTTTTTATGTTTTTGAGTCCACTTTCTTCAAATATCTGTCTATGGATCTTTATCCATGTTTTATAAGAATTCACATTCTCCTTTCTATAACTCATTTTCCCCAGGTATTTCATCATCATGTGGTTCCAATTTCTGTAATTTCTAGTTATTACCTCCGGAATATCCTGCTCCATCTCTAAGAAATCTCTTATTCAAGACAACTGACGACCTTGACTACAACCTGTTCTTAATAGAATGTTGTTATTTCTTTAAAACAATTGAGACTCAGTACTAGTTATAAAGGCCCATGTATTTTTAAGGATGGTATTTTCTCCAGCGAAAAAGTTCTCTGTTGAAATATTTTTCTGGATGTGAAGTCTGAGTGTGTAGAAAGCATCTTGAGAAATCAGACCCTTCAATAAGATTTCATGCTTGAACCCTTTATCTGAGTTTTTGTTTCACGAACATTAAACTGTTGCTGAAAAGCATGGGTCCTTGAAAGTTCAGGAGGAAAGTGTTTATAAAGATCTAAGACTGAGTTAAAGACAAAGCTATAGCCAGAGGCCTGGTTTCCTGCGAAGGAAGGAGTCCCCCACTAATCTGTCATGCTTCTGTCTAAGAGGATATTAAAGCCATCCCAGGCCCCTGTGTTTACAGCCAGTCATGTGTCTCGCTATCTGTGTCTGCACCAGTGAATCACATGATCAGGGTTACACACCAGGCTCCTCCATAGCTCCTTGTTAATGGCAATAGAGTAAGTAATTAGAGTATTGGCGACAAAGAAAAAAAGAGAGACAATGAAACCCTTATTATTAGTTACCATCCTCCCAATCACTGCCTAATGCAATTAGAAGAAAAAATATGCCTTTAAAGGAATAATTGAGCCTGTCGGGCAGGCCACGCAATTCTTTCTGTCTGTTCTGATTCCCTGATTTTGTTAAAGGAGAGATGAATTTTAAAAGAAAAAAAAAGTTTGTTAAAAATAGACAGAGGTAATATGACTCAACCCATAGTCCTGTCTTTCCTCTCTCTCTTTTTTTTTTAAGCTGCCTAAGAAGGTTGGGGGAATATATACTCACACACACGCATATACATCCCAGACCACAAAAGACATTCCGGTGGTGGTGTTTTTATGGGCAATACAACACCCTTCAGAGACAAATGGCTGATTTAATACTAGCCCAGAGATGACGTATCCTGGGAAATGCCTGTTGTATCCTGGAAAAGAATTCTTTAAACAAGTGTTGTGGTTAACAGCAGAACAAAGTTTCAGTTTTAGACTTTGAGAGTCATACCTTTAGGCAAGCCTTCCCAAACCAAGTGTCGTGAAGAAGCCTGATGACCCCAGGGACTGTTAATGGAGACCTTCCTCTCCCAATCACCTGTTTTATTCCAGCCCTAGTCAGCGGAGACCGAAGCTGTTCATGTCTCATTCCTTCCTAGGTACAGATGTTCTTCCAGCTGGTGGCAAGGCTGGCCAAGTACTTAGAATCTCTTCGCCTTCTGAAGATGGAGCAAAAGTAATCAACTATAAAAAAAGAGCTTGAGAAATACATATTAACGTTACTCATGTTTGCCCAGGAGGAGTGAAGGGGCACATGGGCCTGTGTAGAGATGGGGGAAGGACTCTGATCAGATTGTGCAGACTGAAGGTAGCAGTGGATGAAGAGATGAATGTTACGTTTTCATGACCTGACAATGAGCAGGGGATTGCCTCAGTAGAGGCCAGGGAGCAAGGAAAGAAGTTGAGTCAGATAGTCTGTCCCTAGGAAAGAGAGAGACTATTTCACAGCAAGTTCTGGGAGTAGGAAATGAGGAAATCATTAATGCTCAGAATATAATGAGGCAGCAGAGTTACTGTCTTGGAATCTTGGGAAAATTAAAGGAAAAAAAATGGGGTGCATATGTGAGCAAGAAGCTAGGAAAAAGCTGGATTCTGGGGTGGGATCTAAACTAGGGATGGAAATCGGAGAGTTGAAAGTTATTTGAAACTTTGTCGGATAATAGAAGTGAGATTGTGCCTTCTGTGTTTTAATTCTGTTGAGAGAATTGCAATCAACGTAAAAATATTATGACCCCCATTTCTGGCCAACTAGGTGTTTGCTGTTAAGGAAATGCCTAGAAGAGTGACAAGTGAGAGCAGAGTCTAAAAGCTGAGGGTTAAGCCTTTAGAAAAAAACATTAAGCCTCCAAATGCTGTCAAGGAAGAAATAAATACCAGCATGTCTGTGCCCCGTTTTTGTAACACACGCACACAGGATTTAGTTGTTGAAATTCTCCCTACAGTCCCTGCTTAGCTATTAGTGACCTAGACACCAAAATTGCTTGTGCTATGTACCCTGAGGCCAGAGTACGCTGGTGGCACCACCGAAACCTCAGCCCTGGTTGCAGTAGGCCTGCTCCAGCATACACTTGGTTGCCAGCTAAGGGCTCCTGCCTCTCCATAACTGTGGAATATGCAGATTAACATCACCCCAGCCAAGATCTGAAAATCAGTATGAAAGAACTTCCTTCTGAGACTTTAAAATTTGAGGTTGGTGATAGAAGGAATACATACTACTGGGATAGAAGAATTTGGGGTCCCAAAGCTATTAATACAGAGAAGCACTACATTCATTTTGAAAAGGGGAAAAAGAAATTCACATGTACTAATTTAGGGATGCTGGCTAGTGCTACATTTGTCATACTTTAGTTTTCTACTGGAGATTTATTTAGGTCAGAGTTTTGGGTTAGATCTCTCATTCTTCCAGAAGACTGGCAATGTTGCTCAGAAACTCAGTTCTGAGGATAGCCTAATGGGGAAAAAGGTTTTTTTTTAAGTGATGTATAATTCCTAGATACAGGTATGCTAACCACCATACTAGGCACATGAAGAAAAAAATACATAAATTGTGAGCTGACTGATTCATTTTCAAAATTGTTTGGAGGAGGCTGATGCAAACATCTACCTTCATCTTGCTTAAAGTTAGATTGATCATCCCAGAGAGACTTAAAACTTATACTATATTAATCAGCATTCCTTCATTTTTTACTAAATTCATGCAGATTTCAAAGCATTATTTAGAAGGAAGGCTATAGGAGGACCTAGTCATGTCAAAACTAACCAGAAATGTCCCGTGGCTTCTAGATTATATTTCCTGGTTTGCTTTTCCCTCTGGTTCTCTGTGCTGAAGAATATCATAAACTTTTCCATAGCCCTATCTTGGACTTTATCCTCCCAACTTTAAACATTCTAATAGCACAAGTGATGGTAATAATGACTTAAAAAAACAAACAAAAACACAGAACTGAAGTAAATATGGAAGGCCCACTTCTTAGGTATCACGTGATAGATAAGAATAGAGTCAGCACTGACATTGCAAAGTGAATCAAATTACAGTGACTTCTGTTGTCATTATTGTTATCATTAATATTATTTAGCTTTAATAATGAGAAAAGGAGGAAATAAGACAGATTTGAGGATTATTTTGAATAATATATATTTAAGTATGGAAAAGTTAGTGGTTATTTATTTTCAGTATCATTAGTTCACTAGTTTTGGAACTTTTCAATAATAGCACTACCACAGAGTATAACTAGTAATGATTAAAAGGGAAATAGTCTTTTTAAGACAAAAGTAAAATAGCAGTTAAATACAACTACAACTAAAATATCACAATGTATTTTAAGAGCCTGTGACATAAGTTATGAGGCATAATAATGCGATACCCCTTAACCCATCACTCAACTGAAGGACTCGAATATTCTCCTTCCTGTTAAAGCTACCCATGTGCTCTTCCCCATCTTTTCTCCCTGCTTTACCCCGAGAAAAATCACAATCCTGAATATTGAATTTATCATTCTCTTCATATTTCATTAATTTTTATCATGTATGCCTTTTATTTTTAACTTTGATAATTTACTCAACTTTGTTTCAAAGATTTATCTGTTTTGTTTCATGTAGCTATAGCTAATTTATTTTCATTGCTGTGTAAAATTCCACTGTGTAAATATGCCATTTTTAAAAATCTATTCTCCAGTTGATGGACAGTTGATGGATTAGTTTCAATTTTTCCTAGTATAATGTTGCTTTAGACATTTTTGAGTTTTCTGGATTCATAGGTTCTAGAGTTTCTCTAGGGTACCTACCAGAGAGCAGAATTTCTGGGTCATAGCATAGCCAATGTTTAGCTTTAAAATGAATGTGAAATTGTTTTCATAAGAGGTGTACCAACATACCTTTCTACCAGCAATATATAAGAGTTTTCATCATTGAGAACTTGGCATTTAAAATTTTAAATCTAGTGTATGTAAAATGGTAGCTAATTATGGCCTCAATTTGCATTTTTTGATTACTAATGCATTTGAGCATTGTGTCATATGTTTATATATTATTTGTTTTCCATGTCTGCTTACATCTTTAGTTTAATTTTATTAATTTGTGTTCTTTTACTTATTAATTCCTTTGCTTTGCTTTCTCTGAGTTAATTCTTTTGTGCTTTTTCTAAACTTTTAGCCTTTCTTCTTTGCTAATATAAGCAATTAAGCTTATATAATTCATCATATACTGGCTTCCACTCTATCTCACAAATTTAAATATGTAGTACTTTTGGTAAGGAACAAGTCCCATGGGATTCCCCTTTCAGGGAAACTCTCTGATGGTTGTGGGTCGGAGTGCTCACTGCTATAGGATCACCAATCACACCCACTGGACAGAACTTAAAGGAAAAGATTTTCATTTCAGAAAACGTCGGCCAGGAGACAGAGGGTAAAGTCCCATCTGCCTGCCTGGTCGACTGAGGGCTGGGATATATATAGGTAAATGTTTCAGGGGAATAGGATGGCTTCAAGTGCGATAGACAGCTGCTTCCTGTTTGAGAGATGTATGGGGCAAGACAGGATGTCTGCTTTTGACACAATCTTAGTTAATCATTAAGGGCTAGCTATAAAGGGAAAAACAAAGGTAGATATGAGTGTGGGGGTTTCTATGTTTACACTTTCACTGTCATTCAGTATTTCAGATATTTCAGTATGGTTTCTTCTTAAATTATGCAATGTTTAGTAGTCTTTCAAATTATAAAGTATTTATCATTTACATTGTTGTTATTGATTTCTAATTTAATTGTATTTTTGGTCAGAGAATGTGGCTGTTCTAGGTATCTACTTCTGCATAACAAACCATGTCAAAACAGTGGCTTAAAACAATCACAATCAGTTATTTTGTTATGGATCTGAGAATTGACTGGACACAACTAGGCAGTTCTTCCTCAGGGTCTATATTAGTCGGAGTTCTCCAGAGAAACAAAGCAATAGGATATAGATATACAGATACATGAGAGAGGATTTATTATGGGAATTGGGTCATGTGATTACAGAGGCTAAGTCCCACAATACACCATCTGTAAGCTAGGGAACAAGCGAAACTGCTAGTGTGGCTCAGTCCAAGTCCAAAGGTCTCAGAACCAGGGGAGCTGACTGCATAACTCTCAGTCTTGAAGCTGAAAGCCTGAGAACCTGAGAAATACTACCGCTAGTCCTGGAGTTCAAAGGCAAGAGAACCTGGAGTTCTAATGTCCAAGGGCAGGAGAAAGATGGATGTCTCAGCTCCAGGCGAGAAAGCAAATTTGCCTTTCCTCTGCCTGATTGTTCTATCAGGGCCCTCGGCAGATAGTGCCCACACACATTGGGTGAGGGCTAATCTTTCCTCAGTTAGTACAATGATTCAAATTTCAATCTCTTCTGGAAGCACCCCTCACAAAAATACCCAGAAATAATGCTTTCCCTGCTAGCTGGTCATCCCTTAACCCAGTCAAGTTGACACCTAAAATTAATCACAGGGCCTCTGGGGCAGTTGCAGTGAGATGGTAGCTGGGGTTAAGGTTTGTCAAAGGCTTCTCCATTCACATGTGCCTGGGCTGGGAAAACTCAAAGTGCTGTGGGCTTAAACAGCTGGAGCTCCTCTGGCACCTCTTCTCTGTGTGGCCTTTCCATTTTGTCTCTCCATATCAGGACCTCAGGGTAACCAAACTTCTTACAAGGTAGCTGAAGACTCCAGAGTGATTGTTCCAAGAAAAATCTTGTGAAGCTACATGACCTTTTCTAACCTACCTTTGAAGTAAAGCAGAATCACTTGTACCACATTCTGTTTGTTGAAGGTCACAAGAAAACCACCTGGGTTTGGGGGGAGGGGACATTGGCTCCACCTTTTGGTGAAAAGATTACCAAAGATTTTGTGGACATGTTTTAAAAACATCACAGTAGGCAGTATGATACTACCACTTTGAAATTTGTTGAGATTTGCTTTATGGCTTAGTTTATGGTCAGTGCTTTTGTTTTATTTTTTCTTTTATTTGTTTGTTCTTTTATTTGCTCTTAATATTGCAGTGTTGAGAGTGCGTATGTTCTAATTGACAGGTACAAATATCTGTATATGATCATTAAAACTTTTCGATATGACTTTATTTTGTGTATTCAGCCTATCCAAAATTGAGAGAAATCTGTTGAAATCTCCCACCAATGTGATATTTGTCAATTGCTCCCTCTAATTCTGCCAATATTTGCCTTGTAAGTTTTGATGTCATTTTATTAGGAGCCCACGGGTTCAGAATAGTTTTATTTTCCTTGTTAAATGAACTTTTTCGTGTTGTGTTGCATGGTAACCCTCTTCACCACTTAGAGTTCTTTTTTATTTGAAGGTTTTTATTTCTAATATTATGTGGCTATCCTAATCTTCTTTTCCTTAGTATTTGCGTAGTATATTTTTTCTCTCCTTTTACTTTCAATCTTTCCATATCATATGTTTTTGATGTAGCTCAAGTAAACAATATACAGCTAGATTTTTATTTTTATTTTTATTGGAGATTCAGACATCTGGAGAACTCAGTTATGAAATTTATCAAGCTTTTCTAGTCTTTTATTTTTGCCTTTTGTATTTTTGTTTTTTGAACCCATCAAAAAGATGACAACAATCAGGAGGGAAATAGTTGTTTGTTTAGCAACAGAATAACTGTATAAGAGGGATTCAATCTATTTCTTTCTCTACTGATAAATTGCCAGGTCTCCTTTTAAAAATGTGTAAGTTGTTGCCTTGCAGGTCTCCCAAATACAGCTTCATTCAGTTGAGTCAACAAGAGATAATTGACTGAGTTAGTTACACATGAAAAGCCAAGCCTGAAGATATACTGCAGCTCCATTCTCCTGTTGAGTATTAAAGTAAATTAATGATCTGGAGCTGTGTAGGGGTTTCTAGATATAACACTGTAATGGCCAACATGCTGTAGTTAGCAGCTAAGAAAGGGAACCGTTTATTATTTTCAGGCAATTGCCCAAACCCACCTCTTTTAGGACCAATCCACCATAAAGAAAGAACAACATCTCATCAAAAGAGCAAAACATCTCATCAGTGAAAACAAACTCATGTGTGACCCCTCTCGGATTTTTTAAATTATGAAGGACAATTTTATTTGTGCTGATGCTTTAGAATGACATATGGATATTGATTTTAAAAGGCAGAGTTTAGGGGCAACCACATAAATGACTCTTTTAAACAAGGTGATGGCAAAACTAAAAATATTTTTTACCAACAAGTTGAAAGGCTAAAAATGGCCAACATAGCTTGTACTTAGTTTTTGAAACTTACAGATGTTCCAAGATTTATTTATTAATAGATATCTATGCACACACACACACATATTGCACTTATAGAGATGCAAAAGTCAAAAGTTCCTCAAGGGCCGGCCCGGTGGCACACTGCTACAGTGCGCCGCTTGGGAGCGCGGCGGCGCTCCCGCTGAGGATTCGGATCCCACATACAGACCGGTTCCCGCTCACTGGCTGAGCGAGGGGCGGGCGCAGCACCGAGGGTTGCGGTCCGTTGCCGGACACGAAAAGAGACAAAAAAAAGGAAAAAAAAAAAAAGTTCCTCAAAAACTCAGTGTCCCTAGGTTTCCACCTTGTACTCTGACCGTGCCAGCTTTTTAGCAGCAGGCCCTTATGAGGCGTCACTTTGTACAATGCATCTATACATACAAGAGAGAGAGAAAAAATAAAATAAGATAGCTAGACTATTTTTTAATACATAATGAATTTATAACTAAAATTAAAGCAAAATATCCCATGCATTAAATGACCTTGTTCTGTAAATTGAATTTGTATCTTAGCATTTCTGGCTTCAGATCTTACAGGGAAAAATACTTAAGTAATTGTAGTTAATAATTGAAAAGAATCAATAAGTAAGACCTTGAATTTTGTTTAAGCTTAAAAGGCAGATGAGAAACTGGTAAAAATATTTTTATAATAAATGACAAATGGTTAATATCCCTAATATATACATAATACTTATAAATCAGTAAGAAAAGATAAAATGCTTTATCAAGAAAAAGCTATAGGCCTAAATAGATAATTGTAATAAATGTAGCTAGTTAAAAAACCATGGAGATATTCAATCAATATAAGCCAGACACAAAAGAGCAATATTGTATGATTCCACATATATGAGGTACCTGGAATAGTCAAGTTGCTAGAGACAGAGAGTAGAATAGCGGTTACACCAAGAGCTGGGGGGAGTGGAGAATGGGGAATTATTGTTGAATAGGCACGGAGCTGCAGTTTGGGATGATGAAAAAGTTCTAGAGATGGATGATGGCCATGGTTTCACAAGAATGTGAATGTATTAACTGCCACTGAACTGTCCACTTAATGGTTAAATGGTAAATTTTATGTTATATATATTTTACTACAATTAAAGAATTCAACTAGTTTAGTGTTTAAGCAAATGTTAATTTTTTCCTTATCAAATTAGCAATGGAAAATGAAATTATAATCCTGGCAGTACTGAGTGTGAAGGGAAATAGGTACATTCAAACACTGATGAAAATGTACAAAAGGTCCAAACTTTCTGGATGACAGTTTAGAATTTTATATCAAATGTCTTACTACCCTCTTAGCCCTTAATTCAAAGTACATAAATTTGCTTAAGGAGATTACCATTCTTCCTCTTTAAAATTTATTATATGAGAATGTTCATTAAAGAAAAAAATGGTGGAAAAATAAAAGCTCAACATTGATTAAATCACAGTATGTACTTAAGATGGAATATCCTGCAACTATAACAAATCACATTGTAAAGGTATATTCAGTGAAATAAAATATTAGAAAACAATATACAGTAAACTGTCTGTGTCTGCTGGCTCTGCATCCATGGATTCAACCAGCTGCAGATCAAAAATATTTGGGGGAAAAAAGTTCCACAAGTTCCAAAAGGCAAAATTTGAATTTACTGGGCCGGCCCGGTGGCGCACTGCTACAGTGCGCTGCTTGGGAAGCGTGGCGGTGCTCCCGCCGAGGGTTCGGATCCCACATACAGACCGGCCGCTCACTGGCTGAGCGGGGTGCGGGAGCAACACCGAGGGTTGCGATCCCGTTGCCGGTCACGAAAAAAGACAAAAAAAAAAAAAATTTGAATTTACTGTGCACCAAGTACTATGTTGAATCCATGCTAATGAACCGATGTGCAGGCAATGTATTAAGTATTACAGGTAATCTAGAGACAATTTAAAATACAGGTGGCATGTGTGTGAGTTATGTACAAATACTACACCATTTTATATCACAGACTTAAGCATCCTTGGATTTTGGTATCTGATGAGGGTCCTGGAACTAAGCCCCTTGCAGATACTAAGGCATGACCGTATACTATGGTCGCAGTTTTGTCTGACTGGGAGGATATGCATGCAAATGTAATACATCAGCAATTATCTCTGATAGTGTGATTATGAGGTATTATTTTTTCTTTATACTGTTGCATATTTTCTAAATTCTTTACAATAAATATTTTATAATAATAATAAAGACAAAAAATTAAATATAATTAGTACTTATAAAATAACATTATCCATCCTCAGCTGTCAATGAACTATTTGCTGCAAACTCAAAAAAGAACTTTAAATCTGAGGATAATAGCAGAATAGACAAAGAATCAGAACATGCCATTTTGGGGCCGGCCCGGTGGCGCACTCGGTAGAGGGCGGTGCTCCCACCGAGGGTTCGGATCCCATATAGAGACCGGTCTGCTCACTGGTTGAGCGCGGTGCGGGCGTGACACCAAGGGTTGCGATCCCGTTACGGGTCACGAAAAAAGACAAAAAGGAAAAAAAAACAAACAACAACAAAAAAACACATGCCATTTAAATTGTTCAATTCAATGGGAAAGTAGCCTCATTGTTTTCATGCAGTCAAAAATGATTGCAGTTTTTTACATTTCACTTGCTTGATGTTTGTGTAGTCAGAGGCCACATGAAAGAATCTGAGCAGTCCCTGGCAAAAATCAAAGGGAAACTGAGGTGGTGGGAGCACTGCCTGGTGCTAGCTCCTGGGTTCACGTCTTCTCTGCCATTTTTAGCAATGAGGCCTTGATAACACCAGGTAACACCAAAGTCCAGGGTTTGATCCCTGTACCTCCTGGCTGCCAAAAAAAAGGGGGAGGGCCTGATTGAACAAGAGAGCTACTCCAGGTAAAATTAAAAGGGGATGAATTTATTTTGCTGCCTAAGCCCTTTCTTCTTCTCTTTCTCCATCCTACATCCCCAGCATTTGGGTTTTGAAAAATTCTGAAAAATATCAATTAGGATAGAAAGTGGGGGAAGAACTCAGACTGGGGTCACTGAAGCCTAAAAATAATGAATATTTTAAGGATAACCATTCAATTCCAAATTTCATTATTTTTCTTAGTTGAATACTGTTTAAAATTATTTTCAAAACTTTCTATTCTTTTTCATATTTCCTTTGAACATTCCAAATAAAAATTTTCTCCAGTAATTTCCCAATGCTCCATTGAACATAAATTATATTACAACATTTTCTAAGTGCAGAGGAGTCCTTTAGTTCCTAGGGGAGATAAATACATTTCCAAAGAAACCGCTTGGCTCATACCACTGGAGCAGAGGTTTAAACTGATTACCCTGGGGCTAAATGAAGCCCAACATTGAAATTACCTGGAATGGGTTCAGATTTTTTAAGTTAGTTGCCAGCACCTAAAAATTGGGAGATTTGATATGAAAGTATAGAAATACAGGCTGTTGAAAAATCTTTAAGCCCAGTACATTGGGGTCACTGTGTTAACACATGCCTATGATCAAGTGAGCCTGACTAGCAGCTGTCCTCTTAGAGGGGTTCTGGGCTCCCTATTTCTCACCATCCCTCTGTGTCTTGCTTCACTCACCAGCGTCAACTGCCTGACAACCTGTAGACACTGGGAGTTTTTACTTTTAACACATTATAGTGGGGAAAAAAATACAACATGGTGTCCTTGGACGATATTATTAATATCTAATATCAATTACTAAAATTGAATAGGAATTAAAGCAGTTTAGGAGTTAGCAACATGATTTTTCTTTCCTTGGTAACACAACAGTTGAATGTGAAAACAACCATATACAGTGGGTGTGGATACTCCGGTGGAGAGGAGCCTGGAAGCAACCCTTGCCCAAGCTGAGGAAAGAACACGGCAGGAAGGAAACAGCACAGGCCCTCAGGTCACAGCTATCTCTTTCTAATCTGCCACTGAGAACAAATGATTAACAACAACAGCAACAAAACCTGCTGTCATTGGTGATGGTTTTTAATTCACGGGACCATAAACAGAGGTAATTCCTGGCTCAGAGTGCAGTGTTTCAATACTGAAATCTCACTTAATGTAGATCAGCTAACAAACCCAGTCTACTGTCATCTGCCCATGACCGACAAACAAAACCTTGGGTGATGAGTTGAAGGTTAAATGAAGGGGAAGGACGCTGAGCTGGCCTGGGGACCCTCTTTCATCTGGTAAAGCACCACTGTTTTTTGACATTCTTAATGACTTTTTCACTCTTTCCTTCCCCCAGTTTGTAAAGATTCTCAAAGGTTAAAGTCAAGGTCTTGTTTTGTTTTGTTTGAATCTTCTCTAAATAGGAATTTCATGTTCTAGTTTGATGTGCCTATTTAATAGTACATAACAATAGTGGCTGACATTACTGAGTGCTTATCGCGTGCTAAGCACTTATGTGCGTTGTTATTCAGTCCTCATAAAAACCCCATGAGGTATGCACTATTACAACTGCCTTTTTTTAAAAAGGTGTAACAGAAGTTTTGACAGGCTAAATAATAAAGCTAGTAAGTGGGCTGCTCCAAAAGTCTTGCTTTCAACCACTATTCTATGAGTCTAGCAGCCTTCAAAATGTCCATTTCTAACAGGAGCAAGAATTAAAATGATAAAAACTGAAGTGTGGCCCTGGTCAGAAGCTGTGTCAATAGATCAAAGAACAGAAGATGAGATTCAATGAAGGCAAAATGCAAACCGTGCCTCACCAAGAAAAATGTTTTTGGAGTTATTATTGGTATTATTAGATGATGAGCAAACCATATAATACAAACCTTTGGAGAGACATAATGAAATTAGAGAAGATCCAGAGAAGGCAGCATCAATAATCAAGGAGAAAGGAACGGGGCCTTAACCAGAAGAGAAAGAAAGGATAGCAAGTTTTATTCTGGAAAGATGAATGCTGAGTGGGGGTGGGTATATCCAAAAGCAGAGACTCCTAGAAACTGAATTAAATTAAAATACAACTTCACCTAACAAGTAATAAACATTAAGAACTTATTTTAAGAATTGATACATTTGGGGGGAGTTGCTTGAAATATCTATATTTTTAAGGTTTGAATTTTTAATAACAAATTTGTATGTTTTAGTGTACTCCTATTTATTAAGTTTAAAGTTTACAACGCAGCCTAAGTGATCTTTTCAAAATGCAAATCTTATCACGGAATGCTTTCTTCCATTAAAATGGCTTCTCATAGTTTGTCACTGTTAAGGATCAAAAAAAGAAAATCCTTAACACACTCATGCAGGGTGTTAAGTTCTTGCCCTTCCTTTCCAGGCCTCCCCTTGAATCACACTCCCCTTTGCTGGCAACTGTGGGCGTTTTGACAGTTCCTCCAGCTCCCACACTTGTGAGGGCAGCTGCATCTTCTTGGGCCAGGTCAGGTCCCCACTTCCAGGACTCTTACAAGCACATCTTTTTATCTATCCCTGTTCCTTCCCCCACCAGACAGTAAACTCTGAGCAGGCACAGGCCAGAAATGCCCTTGCTTACCTTGTGTCCCCTTAAGTTGTAACAAAGTAAAGCCCTGGAAATAAATATCTATTGAATGGAAGAGCCCCATGCCCTTCAGAGCTGAATTCTGGTTTGGGTTAATTACCGAGCCAGTAGTACAGTGGTGCAGTTAGCATTTTTGTTTTATCAAAAATATAGCCTGGTAAGTCTTATGTGTAAACTAAGACATGGCTATGAAATCAATACATTTTAAACTATAATTAAGAGAGAACACTAAATTCTCCCATTTTTATTTACCCCTACTTAAAAACAAACTGACCCCCTCCCCAGTTCTTCTATCCCCCCCTGCTTTACTGCTTTACTGCTTTATATATATATATATATATCTCCTTCTAACATACTATATATATTTGGCTTATTTATTTTGATTATTGTGCGTCTTCCCCACTAGTAAGTAAACTCCAAGAGGAAAGGGATATTTGTCTTTTTGCTCACTGCTCTACCCCAGAGCCTAAAACGCTGTTTGGCACATAAGAAATGCTCTCTATATATTTGCTGAATAAATATTTAGGTCAGTAGTTTTCCATGCCCAAGCATAATAGGTAGAAAGCATCATTTAACCCCAATGTAAAATTTCTCAAAATCTCTGTCTCTGTCCGGATTTTTAAAAATCTTAATTGCAGTTGTGCTTAGTCTTAATCTTTTAGCATGGGGCTCCTATCACACCAGGGCCCTCAAACTACAGTGCCTCACAGTCACCTGAGAGATTGTAAAAATGCCGATTTTCACCATCAGAGATTCTAATTCCGCATTGTGGGGCCGGGCCCATTACAGTTCCAGGAGCTGGATCTAGATTGTGGCCTCAAGGCCACCAGTTTGAAAACATTGGCTATGAGGGTGCGCATAGTAGATTCTCAGCACGTGCTGGGTTAAAGCTCAATCCCTCTCTAGGCAGCGTTTAGCACCTCCATCTGCTCTGCACCCTTGAGGGTTTTAGCAATGAATAATAATGTCCACGGGGCAAGTAATCTTTTCCTCATTTTACAGATTAGGAAACACTGATTTATCCCCACCTCTTCTCTTCCCCATTCCCTCAAAGGTAGGCGGTTTCCCCCAGGATGAAAGGCTGAATAACAGAGGCAAAAAGTACGCAGAGCTACCAAGAAAAAGACACAGGGAACGTGCACGATGTCCCAGCATCCGGCCCGGTCATCCCCGCCAAACATGCCCCATGGCCTTCGCCTTTGCTCCCGAGGCCAATAGTTGGCGACTTTTAGGCGCTTCCCGCTGAGGACGTGGAGGCGGAGGGAAAACATTCCAGGCCTGGGCGGAGCGGGGAGGGGCGGGGCCTGGGGGCGGGGCGGCGAGGGCGAGGGACGGGGCGGAG
>NW_007727799.1:179825-198459 GCF_000696425.1 Galeopterus variegatus | reverse complement strand
GCGGGGGCGGCCGGCTGGGCGCGCGCGAGGCACTGCGCTCCCGCTGCCCGTGCGAGGGCGCTTCGCTGCTGTCCTAGCCATGGACACGCTTTCCCGCAGCAGGAGCAGCCGCTCCCGGGCTTCTCGCCCGGCTCCCTGAGAGCTCTCCGTTTCCGATCTCTGAAAAACACTGCGTTCTTTCCGGGGCCGTGGCGAGGGGCAGGGAGAGGCCAACGAGGATGCGCTGAGGACCGCGTGGGTGCGCGGCCCGCGTGCAGCCGTGGGTCCCGGCGCGGGAGCCCAGCCGTCTCGGGCTGCCTCGACTTCCCCACTGCGCGCCTCCCGCCCTCCGCCTCCCTTGATGTGCAGGGAGAAGCCGGACACCATGATCCTAACACGTAAGCCAGACCCGTGCCTTGTCGTTGGGCCAGCCGCGGAGGAAATGTCACCCCGCCTTGTCAAGTCGGTGCCTGTCGTTCTGTGCTCTTGAAACGCTTTCGGAGGAGTCGCCCGGGTGCCTTGCGGTGGGGGAGGTGGTGGGTAGGGAGAACAGGGGTCAGAGTTCGGGGCGGGAGGTTTGAGATCCGGGTAGTGACCCCTGGCCTCTCATTGCCTGGGGACCGCGGGCGTGGGGTCGACCGCGGCTAAAGCAGGGAAGCGCACGTTAACCTCCTCGCCCCGGGGGGTGGGGCTGGGCGCGGGCTGTTCTCGTTCCAAATCCCAGGCGCTGGCTTCTGGCTCCTAGGGGCGCGGGCCTCGCTCTGGATCCGATCTTCCCTTTGGGGACCGCTCCGGGCTCGGAGCTTTCTGTCCCTAACCATACGAGTCCAAAATCAGCGTTGACTCCCGGAGCGGTCATTACTTGGGAACGTTTTATAGCCTGCTGGCACTTGCAAATGCTTTTTAAAACAGTGCTTGAAAGTAAATAAGCCAAAAAGTTACTTAATTTCAACTCGTTTTCGTTCAAATATTTTGAACACTGGGAATGACCTCGGGCAGGAAAGGCTCGGCTTGGCGGCTGCGGGTGAGCGAGCCCCGTGGCTTGATGTGAGGGGCTCCTGCCAGAAAGGCTGCATTGTCGCTGCATGTGCTGGGCCCTGGAATCGGGTGCCTGAAATGCCCGGTGGAGATGCCCACGCCGTTGGCTCCCGATGGGGAGCCCGCGGAGCAAGTCCCTGGGCCGGAGAAAGGAAGGAAGCACGCCTCCCGACCCGACTTTCTTCGTAACGAGGCGACAGCTTCTTGGAACCCTGCCCCACTCTTTGCCCCTGTCCCCATCTCCAGCGTCTTAAGCCGAGCCTTTGATCCTTCGGAAGGACTTACACCCCCGCCGCAGCAGCCCAACCCTGCCGCGTGGGGTTTGCTGCGTCTCGGCGCGTCCTTCCAGCGCACAGCCACTGGTGCGAGGGGAGTCACAGCGGACAAGGGACGGGGTGAGGGGTAGGGCTGGCGGGGTCGGCATCCTGGGTCTGCATCCTACTAGCTGGGCGGACCTAGGAAGTGACACGACCTCACTGTACCTCCGTCTGCAGCGTGAGGGTAATGACTGTATTTACCACGCGGGGAGGTGGTGAGGATCAAATGGGCTAACACAAGTGAAGGGCTCAGTGAAGAGTCTGGTACTGCTGGTGTTCAACAAATACCAGTTTAGCCCGTTACTGCAGAACCCCTGCCTGTAGTCACTGATCTGAACTGTGAACAGAAAACATTGTTCCCCTACCCTGGGAAGGGAAGATACGTGGAATGGCCCTCGGAGCCAGAGTCTTGCTTCATCCCCAGTCTTGCTTTGAGTAAGTCTTTCACACCCAACACGGTTAGCAAATGGGTTTCATTCTCAACTCAGAGGTGGTTTCTGCTGATATTGGTGAGATAGAGGAATGCAGCCTGGGCATAGCCATCCATTACAACAAGATTCGTAAGGGTGGTGTATATGACGCATTTGGATAGAAAAAAATCACAGCTCGGGAGAAGGCACAATACCGAGTATCAAATTACATTTTTTTTTTTCCTCCAAAATTCTGTTTGTTGAGGGGATGAGGGAAAATAATAGCCCAGCAGACTGCAGTGCCCTGAATGTAAATCTATCAGCGGCTCCAAGAGGTTGACTAATTCACCATCCATCTGGACTGCAGGCTGGTCCTGGGCAGAGATAATTTGCAGACCGTAAGTGTGGAATTAATGGAGGCACCCAGTGCCATCTTGGCTTGCAGACTGCAGCAGATGGTCGAGGGGTGCCCTGTAAGGCAGCAGCCCCCCCCCCGACAGAAGAACTAAAGTCCTGAGGAACGAGTGTCAAATGGTTAGCAGATGTGCGTTCAGAAGTTATTTCGAGACATTTTCTGAGAAAATGTTGGCTATTGCATGTATTAACTTTTATAGTGACATGCCAGATTTACAGAGTGGCCCAAGCCTGGGTGCATACTTTTTTCATTAGCACTACTGTTCAAGAGTTTTAAATGAAGCACAGCAGACTGACTTTCCCAGCTGTTTTTAAAAGTTTGCTTTTAACAAAAACTGATTTTATTTTCATGCAAGCTGAGAGACACCTTACATTAAACAGACTGGAAGCTTAGGAAGGGGGAATGCTTGTTTTCTGAACTCCACAGAATTGGAATAAGTAGCCTACAACTTAAATCTAGAGTGAATGAGAAAATGATTTGGGTGACTTGTGTCATAACTTCCCAATTGTAGATCTTATGAGAAACACCACTCACTCCTTAAAGAGTGAAAAGATTAAACAATGAACTATCACTAATCGAAGGCAGTGTTTAAAGTTTTAATGCACTGGCCCAATCAAAGGATTTTCTTGTGGCTCTAAAAGAGGTGAGGGGCAGGTTGCCCTTCAACCTAAAGCCTTTGTTTTGTTTCTTTGTTTTTCTGTACTGTAGTTCAAAGAGCAATGATACAGCTAAATTTAAGAGCATTTTTACATTAAAAGAGGTGTTTGAGTGCTTCTGGAAAATAAACCAGATTAATAGAAAGACGTGTTGTGATTAACCAAGATATTTCTGTGAAGTGAGTTAAAAAAATGTATATGGTACTTAAAATCTTATTTGATAAGCAACCATAGGACTTAAAGGGGATGTGGGAGCCCCAGTGTGATGCCTTCCCATCAGAGGTTTGGTGAGATTCCAAGAGGTGGTTTCAAATACAGGAAAAAGTACTGGGTTTCCCTTGGTGTCCCATGGAGATTTTAAGCCATGACGCAATGTTTAAATGAGAGTGGTATTTTTATGACGTAGGTGGGTAAATATGCAATTTGAAAATATTCAGGGAAGGGTGATTTGGTCCAGAATAATGGGGGCATACACAGTATTAGTGGGTGAAGTGAATTGGGCTTTTTTGAAGAGAGCCTTGTGCTGGACAGGATGGTCCCGTATTGTAAACACGAGTTTCTCATGCTTAACTCTCCTTCCTAGCAACAGGAAGACGGAAATGAGGCCATGCAAAAAAAAAAAAAAAAAAGACCCTGAAGGGCTCCAGACAATACTTGATCCACCCTACCATCCACCCTGTACAGCCAGAAGACCTGCAAAAGTAAAAATAACCTCAGATGTTTCCCTTTCCTCCCCGGGTATTGCCAGATCATTAAAGACTGAATTCTCAGTGCTTTAGAACATTGTAGCAAAACCAAGCCCCATGGTGTGACTGGCATCCAGACTCACGTCGTGCCAAGCCTGTTCTTGAGATTATAAAGGAGACCTGGGGAGTAAGGTGATTTTCATTTTTAATGTTGCGCAGTCCAGTGATTAGAATTACATGAGTTGGGATACAGTGGGAAAGAGAGAATGTCTGTAATTTCTAAACTTAATTGTACCCAAAATTGTCCTCCCTGTGGTGGTCAAGGTGAAATAATGTCCAACTATGAAGTATAACTATCCATTTTTCCTCTTTTCCATGGTTATGAAATTAGAAGGAAAATTCTTCTCTGGAGCCGACTCTCAGAGTTGTGCCTATTTCTCCCTTGGTGGCCCTTGCATATGGAGGAATGCAGAGATTATCAGCATTATTTGTCTTAAGGAAGGCGGTGTTGTAGGGTTAAGATGTCTTTTATAGGAATGGGTTGCTGCATTGAATGAGTACAGTCAGTGTTTTCTTTCAACCTTAAATAGAGATGTAGGTAATGAACAAGGGGTAAGATTCCCAGCTGAGAAGGGCTGAAGATCATGTCTGTGGGCACTTTTCCTTGTGTGGGACCCTGTGTTATTGTTAAGGATTATCATGATCAATGATAGGAGTAGGCAGTCCTGCTGGGGGACCTTTAATTAGGTCTACTCTGTCTTAACATTGTTTTCCCTAGATATTTCTTCCTTGCCATCATAATTAATGGTGGACAGAAAGAAAGCCCTGCATATTTAGACTATGTATTTTTATAGTTTCTCACAAGCAACAGTCAGACTTTTCCAGTATGGCCCATATAGAGCCTTGCAGTTACCTTGCAGCTTCATGGGGGCCTTGTGCTCACAGGTAGGGAGCTATCGTGTTAGGACCTAGGAATACGATTTAGTGGTCTTTGCGTCCCCTCTCTGGCGGCCTAATGAATGGAGACTTTAACATTTGGGGAAGGGTTCCGGGATACCATTTTCTCTAAGTCTAGCCTCTGTTGACTATACTGAATAATGCTTTCTTTGGTGAAAGTATTTTTAAGTAATATTTCTCCCAGATGTCACTGAAAATATTTGAATGGCTGCCTATTTGGAAATAAAGTTCTTGGGCACCAAAAGGTACACTGTTCTACCTTGCTATGGTGAAGCCAAAACACAGCGGAAATCACTTTCTCTTAATCATCCATCCTTTTGTTTCTTTCAACTACTAAACTTGGTTTCCTAGTGGAAAGTGTACTCCAAACTTGCTTTCACACATACCCCTACTTAGGTGCCTTTTCATGGCTACTCTGTCCCCCTCCAGGAGAAAATCAAAAGCTAATTGGAGGCTGAGGGCAGAGAAACCAGAGTCCTCAGATGCCTTTGACTCCTCCCACCCACATTGTGTTCTCTTCCTTGCCCCACCTTTGAGTGTCCTGTGGAGAGGCCTGGAGGTCGCTTCCTGAAGCTGTCAGAAAGGCGCCTTCCTTCTCTGTGCTCCAGAGGATGTCTAAGGGACAAAAGCTTTCCACACCCTGACGTTGCAAGCATTTCCCAGGCTTGCAGCACTCAGGAAGCCATAGAGGAAGAAACTTTGGAGGTAAAATGGCCTGTGGCCCATGCTGTGCCCTTTGTCACACTCAAGTGACAAAATAGATAGAAGATGCTGAAATCCTGATATCATCTTTACCTCCTGAGTCTGGAGAAACCGTAAGCTCACAAAGAATCCAGTCTCCACGCAACTTGCTTTTTTAAACTATATAGCATAGAAAAGGGATTTGGTATAGTGCTCGTGCATTTGTAAAAGTCATCTGGGGGGAAATTTCAGAACTTTGCAAAGGCAGCCTGGAAAAACAG
The DNA here is from genome assembly GCF_000696425.1 of Galeopterus variegatus. NCBI lineage: Eukaryota > Metazoa > Chordata > Mammalia > Dermoptera > Cynocephalidae > Galeopterus > Galeopterus variegatus. Next base: position 193,039 of record NW_007727799.1, on the reverse strand, counting down.
TGCCTTTTCCCTGCTGGGGGGCTGCTGAGATGCAGGGGGTTCAGTGGCTAGTCCAAGGTCACATGTGAGTTGAATGGAAGCTCAGACTCCTTCCTGCCAGCATGTGTAAACAAAGTGGAGATAGCAACAAAATGAGGATCTTAATGTGTTTGTAGGAAACTAAAGAGATGTACCTGAATCAAATTTTGATCACTAGATTGGGTGCATTTGGGGGACTGGGTGTCCCAAGCAATTTTGATGAAAATAATTTCTTAGCTCACCTAGAAGACAATAAGTCTTTTTTTTTCTTTTTTTGGCACAAAACTGAGCAAGTCAAATTGAATAGTGTTTCCTGTTTGAGGTCAGACATAGGAATGGTTGGAAGTAGCTCATACCCTTAACTGATATCTGCCATGTTTTTATTTTCATTGGTCATAAGACAACTTGTTTTATTCATTTCTTTATTTTCTTTTTTCTATCAGAATGGACTGAAATATGTGAGCCATTTGTTTATTTTTTTGTTAGAATTACTTGCTGTTTCCTTTATTTCTAATTTAAGGTTTTCGTATCACTGCAGTTTGCAGAAAATGTTCTTCTTTCTATGCTATAGCACTGTGGCACTTAGGGCAAAGCCAGAGATGGGGGCTGGCCTTCGCTGAATAAGCTTTGCTGACATACATAAAAAAAAGAACTGATGTGTGTGCCAGTCTTTAATGATGGAGACAGGAGTTTCTCTAGGTTTGAAACCAGGTATTTTGGCTTGAATAAGGTAATACAGGAAATGGAATATATAGTCTTAAAACATATGCTTCATTTTATAAAAAATGAGACCCAGAAAAATAAGGGCCCTTAAAAGTGTATTACTTAGATAATTTGCTGTCTTGAAATTGCCTTCTGAATCTATCCAGTTATCTTTAAAGGACTTAGTGTTTTGAGAGCTACCTCCAATCATTTTTCTTAGTGCATGGTTTGAAATGTATAAATATTTGACATAGAATACTAGACATATGTGTATGTATGTATAGATAGCATTGTGTGTGTGTGTGTGTGTGTGTGTACACCAAAGGTTTATTTTTTCCCACCTCAGATTGAAATGAAATAGAAAGATGTGGTGATGCGGTACCTATTTCCTTAATACAGTTTGATCTCTTTGCGCTGAGTAGTAAGTGCCAATTTTGGATTAGTTGGGAGATATTTTCTTTTCCTGGAAATGACTGGATCAGCCCAAGTCTAGACTACCTGATAGAGTCATGTCACTCACAGACTCAAATTAATACAGAGCCTAATAATACCCTTGTGAGGGAAGAGCACATATTTTGATAAGAGCTACTTGCCTTTTCCTGGTTTGTATATTAAAAATAGTACTTTGCAAACGCTTGTGCTAAAAAATCCCCAAAGGGGATTTCAATTGATTTAATTTCGGCATTGCTAAAGTGTCACTTTGAGTGCTTAATCCGAGGTATAGGCTTGCAGGGTGTATCTCCTGAGGTTTCCTTCTTTCAAGGCAAAACCATTTATTAAGTTGTCATCACATCGCAGGGAAAAATGGGTCTTTTTTTTCTCCTATTTATCTTATTTCTAGGAATGTTCTTTACTAGAAAGCAGCATATCTGTCTCCAAGCCTCAAGCAGAAGAGAGAAAAACAACACTTAAAAAGAAAACTCTCCAAAATTTCCATTTCTTACTAGTATTGAAAAACAGTCAGGTGATTTAAAAATGAGGGCACTATTGAAATAGTCAAGAAGTACTCTAACCTGGGCATGAGAGCTCTGGAACCTTAAGCCAACTACCTAAACTCTACCAGCTTCCTCATTTGTAAAGAGAAAAGATGAAAAGCTCCAAGGTGCATGTCAGCATGCAGTTCACTGCTTCTCTGGAAGCCAAGATGCTGCTGTAATGGAGACACAGACACAACAGATCATAAGCAAAGTAGAACACTTAGAGTTTTCTAGGCTTTGACGTTTTCTTCCTATAAAGATTAAATTTAGTTTGAGGGCTATAGATAAACACATAAAGCAAACATTGTTGGTTTTGTGTTCTCTATAGTATGAACATAGACTTCAGGGGACACATCAAGAAATCGATCTATTAAAAAGCAAATTTGATATTTTAGCAATAAAAACTTCAGTATATTTACAAAATTGGGGAACTACCAAAGCAGTTTCTAGTGATCCAGTTTTTTGAGGGAAGAAGAATGTGTCTGTCTAATCGATAAGAAATCTGGAAAATTAACTGTAGGAATGGAACCTGTTCTAAACGATCTTAGTGAGAAGGTAAAATGGGCATAAAAGAAATATGAGAGTCAGAAGTTTAGGGAATTTCCAAAGCTTATGGCAATCCCAGGCTGTTGTTTTGTATGTGTGTTGTTTTGTTTTATTTTTTGGCAGCTGGCTGATAAGGGGATCTGAACCCTTGACCTTGGTGTTATAAGACCACACTGTAACCAACTGAGCTAACCAGCCAGCTAACCTGTTTTACAGATGAGGAAACAGGTGCAGAGAGATTATTTTCTTCTTAATGCTACCTAAGTAGGCAGCGGATTCTTTCCTGGACCTGTTTTCCTGATCTGTCCCCTTTCTGTGGTGGATTATCAGAGGGGTTTGGGACACGCAGATGGAGAGCTATTTTGCATCTGAGGAAATCATTCTGGTTGCTCACTGCATAACCCAGCTAAGGGGGTGCTTCTCTGTGCTCTATGGGATAATCTGCTTTCCGCTTCATACCTCTCTGTTCTTTGCTGTATGCTGCATATGTGTGCAGTAAATCCAGTGTGCTTACCTTCCCTCCTCAAGTATCTCTGCTTCCCCAGGTCTCCACTTAGCTGATTCAATCTTCTTTACCCAGAATCTCATCTCCTGCAATCCAGTCTTACAGGATCATGAGTCCTCCTTAAATAAAGGCTGTGTCCCTGAGTGCAGCTGCCAGCACACCTAGTTCAATAAATAAATATTGAGTGAAGGGAAAATGCAGGATGATTGGCTTCCCTTAAATGTATGACCGTACTGGAATATACCTAATGATGGATTTGTGTCCCCTATTGTTAAGCCAGCCAGCCTAAAAAACCATATTAGTAGTTGACCAGTCTACCAGAACCTTCCTAACTGGTTGTTTCTTTCAGAATATGCACAGCAGATGTTTGGATTTTTTTTTTTTAGGCACCTGAGAATTGGAATGCTGCTAGTTGCTGGTCAAAATCTTTACTGTGATTAGATAACATTAGAGTTTAATAAATATTAACATATGCATTCTACTGTCTGACTTAGCCCTACTAAGAATTTATTTTACATAGGTAACTCTTGATAACCAGTCTTTGGCAGTTGTGTGTGCTTAACATTTATTTTTATTAATTAGAGAGAGAAGGAGATTCAAGACATAGTTCTTAGTCTGCCTTCAAAAGGAAAATATTAATGGGTTTTCTCTTTTCTTTCTTTAAACAAATGTATGTGTGATTTCAGTGTGCAGAAGTAGTCTTTGAGGACACACAAATGAATTAAGCAAGAAGTTGGAGTGAAGAGGGGGAAGAAAACACAGAGCTGGAGATTTGAGAGCGTAGTGCATCCAGGAACTTGAAGGAGTTTTGTCAGACTGGAGCAGAGCTTGCGTTTGGAGGCCTTCCAAGAGCAGAGTGGATAAGCAGAGGCCGAATTATGAAGGTTGTGCATCTTTGCTGAGGAGTTGGGATGTATCTGAAAGGCAGCGGAGAGTCACTGAAGAGTTATAAGCAGGGAGTGCCATCATGAGATACGTGTTTCCAAAAACCAATCCCTGGCTCAGGGATTCTTGGACTAGGGTAAATGCGTTGGGAGTGGGGAGAGGAAGGCTTATCAGAGAGTTCAGTTAGGAGGCTGTTGGGATAATCCAGGGTAGAAAGAGTCCAGGACAGAGGAATATGGAGAAATGTTATCCAGCTCAGTGGTTCCCAATCCTGGCTACCCTTAAACTTAGTTAGGGAGCTTTTATAAAATGTGATGTCGGGCCCTGCCTATATTGAGTAAATTAGAATACCTGGGAGCAGGTGGTCACAGGTGTGTTGTGAAAACTCCCCAAGGCGATGCCTACCTATATGCAGGGTTGAGAGTCACTGAGATCTCCAACCTTGCTACAAGTGTTTGAGGCCGTGGTTTGCTTCTCCAGGTGACCTGCTCTGTGACATCCACCCATTAGGTCAAGATAGGCTGTTATTAAAGCCATTGTATCCAGCTGCATGACAGCCCTATAAATTTGGCCACCTTGATGTGGTCAGGATATTCGATAAGCAGTCTTTCCTCCCATTCGAAGGAATCCATGTCACCTAGGGGAGGGGAATGAATCTTGGTTTGGATCAGAAAGCACCGCCTGCCTGCACACAGCTGACATGGTTCTCTGTAGCAGTAAAAGCATCAACTTTTCCATGAATCTTTGCCCACACGTCTGTCATATTTCAGGAAAGTCCAGGAATCTGGAAAGCTCTTGAATTTTCTTGCGTTCCTCTAATTCCTTAGAATTGCATTTAAAAAACAAATTTGATGCCTTTGCATTGGGTCCTGATTTGCGTAGATGTTGTCAAAGAAGGGAGGAGAACTGGGATTTCCCACTGTGAAGACAGAGTGAACGGAAGATGGAAGTAATCACATCCTGCTTAGACCCAATTACTGTAGCTCAGCTGAATAAGATCAACAGAGGTCAACAGAATGATGACGGGGCTGGGGAATTTCTGTTGAACTTACCGTTGAGGGGTAATGGGAAGATAGGGCCATCCCACCATGCAGGAAATGTGCAAATACGTCCTAATGGTTCCCAGCCATGTACAAAAGCGTCTCCCAGACCTCATTCATCTAACATGCAGAACTGCTTTGTGAACCAACTAAAGACTAAAGCTGTGTCCCGTAAAAATTTCCTATTTCCTCCTTAACACATTCGTCTGCTGTTTGCTTAGAGAAAACCCAGGTATAAAAGTTTCATTGTATTTCCATTGTGTTTTCAGTTTTTAATGGCACTTCTGCCCGGTGGGGAATGTTTTTCAAAAATCATCCTCATGGTTTTGACACCACCACCCACTTATACTAAAGGAAAAATCAGACCCTCAGAGCTGCTTAGAGGCCTTCAAAAGCGAGCATGGGGGATAGTAAGGTGACTGAAGAAATGTAATATGTTCATGGTTTTTAATATTTTAAATTTTGTTTATTGTTACTTTTTTTTTTTTAAGGAAAGAACCCATTTTGCAGGAAGAAACTCGCATTTCTGTAGGTCTTCGTTCCCTCTCCCATATGGCATTGGAACGTAGAAAGCTCATGTTTAAGGAGAGCTGGTTACTTCTCTGCCTGTTTCCTCCTCATGTGTTTATCTTGGGGATGATGTTAGTAACCCACGTTTTAGGATCAGTCTGAGGAGTAAGTGAACTGACATGCACCACATGCTTAGACAGGGTCTTACACACAAGCCCTCAGTAAACTTAGCCATTGATAGGTCTGTCGAGAAGCATCTGGGAAGACTGCATAGAGGAGGCTGCATTTGGTCTGGACCTTGAAGGATGAGTGAAATCTGACCCTGAGTGGACAGGAGGGTATTTCAGGCCAGAGAAGTCACAGTGGTGTGTGTGGAATGAACACAAGTTTACTTTGGCTCGGATGCAGGAGTACAGGGAACTGAAGAATGAGGTTGGATGCCACGTGGAGAGCCTTGGAAACCACACAGAGGTGTTTAGACTTGATTTTCTGGGCAGCGGAGGCTCCAGCAAAGTTTGTGAGGGCGAGACAAGATCAAAACTGCAATTTAGCAAGTTTGATATGAGCCTCTGAGGAGAGCTGGATGGATTCGCTGGAGACCTGAAGTTTTAGTTAGGAGATAAGAGTAAATCCAGCGGCCTGAATCAGGGAATGGAACTAGAAAGGGTATTCCCTGACTGACTTGGATGTAGACATAGGATCATTTCCTATTAGATAAAACTAAAATATTGATCAGTATTGGGTTATCAGTACTTTCTCTTGACGTTAATTGGGAAGGGCGGGAGTGCCATCAACAGGTATTCTGTTTCCTAAAACATCTGTGATAACTTTATACGGTTTTCTAATTCTGATTTCTGCTGGAAAAGTGGGTTACGTTCTCATTTGTTACGCATCCTAAGTTTTCGTGACTGGACATTTTTTAATGTAAAATAGTTATCCACTAATCCATTTCCCATGGTTTCACATCTAAAAGAAAGACAAATTTTCATCTATTTTATCATGGAGAAAAGGGAGGGTAAAAATGAATCTCTGCAGTTCTTGAAAGTACTGCTTTTTAGCCATTGTATAAGCTTTTAATTAAATTATCTGCTGAAGAAACAAACCTTCACCTGTTCACATCATTTCTTTCTAACTAAACGGCCCTACGAGTGACTATTTGTGCACAGCTTATAGATCAATTTGTGGTCGTTTGGGGGCATTTTGTTTTCTTAGCAGTAGAAAACAAGAAAGGGATGAGACAGAAGTGTGCATTTGGGGCCGGCCCGGTGGCGCACTGCATAGTGCGCCGCTTGGGAAGCGCGGCGGCGCTCCCGTCCGAGGGTTCGGATCCCACATACAGACCGGCTCCCGCTCACTGGCTGAGCGAGGCGCGGGAGCAACGCCGAGGCTTGCGATCCCGTTGCCGGTCCCCGGTCCGGTACGGGGGCAACACTGAGGGTTGCGATCCGTTGCCGGACACGGAAAAAAGACAAAAAAAAAAAAAAAAAAAAAAAAAGAAGTGTGCATTTGTGTGTTCCTGAAATCACATGGGATCTTAAAAGAGTCAACTTTGCAATTTGAAAAGTGTTGTATAAATAAATGTTAAGATTTCTTAGAAAATAGTATTTTACGTCTTTCATGCCTCTTTGGCTGAAACCATTTTAATAAGAAAATCAGGAACGTGCTCTAAATAGGTGGCGAAATCAGCTAGTGAATTGGTGTCTAATTAAGGCTTTTGTGTGTGTGCTGGCCTGGTGTCATGTCTGACCATAGTCTCAATGGTGGACATTGAGAATTTCTGGTTCCTTGACACCTGTTAGTAAAGCATTAAGAAAGCAAGCACATGTACTTTTTAACAACACATCGTTCGATGTCTACCAATCTGTCCAACGAAAATAACCTCTAAATATCTAGAAGAAGAGAGTTATTTAAAATATTTTTAGGGCCGGCCCGGTGGCGCACTGGATAGTGCGCCGCTTGGGAAGCGCGGCAGCGCTCCCGTCCGAGGGTTCGGATCCCACGTACAGACCGGCTCCCGCTCACTGGCTGAGCGAGGCGCGGGAGCAACGCCGAGGCTTGCGATCCCGTCGCCGGTCCCCGGTCCGGTACGGGGGCAACACTGAGGGTTGCGATCCGTTGCCGGACACGGACAAAAGACAAAAAGACAAAAAAATTAAAAAAAATAAAAATAAAATAAAATATTTTTAAAAACAAATAGCCTTTTTTCTTTCTATATCTGTCTTTGAAGGGGGGGGGGGAGAGCAGGGAGATAGGGAAAGAGTAATTTCTTCATTCTTTAAAGTAAAATCTTGAGCTTTTGTGTTTTTCCAGCAATATAGTTTTCTAGAAAGTGTCTATTATTTTATCATTTTATTTAAAACTTCCTGAATTTCTTCCTGAGAATGTATGGATATAAATACATGAAAAAAAATGTTAAGCTCAGGTCATTCACGTTGGACAATTCTATCTATTCTTTTATTTGGTCCAAACATTGAAGTTCTTCCATGTTATATCACTCTATCCTCCACAACCAATTCAGTCCTAAATCTTGTGTTTCATAATGCTGCTTCCATCGCTACACTGAGAAGGTTTGTGAAAGTCAGCCTTGTGCCCTGTTTATTTCTACTGTTGTGCCCTAGTCGGTTTTCGTTTGTGTGTTCACTAACTCATCAGAAGAGAGCAGCTTGTTTTTCTCCTTGTTGCTCAGTAGGGACATCCCTACTTGCTTTAATGAATTTGAGTTTTCTTAATTATCTTTCTTAAAAAAGGCCACGGAACTCATGAAATAATAGGTGAAAAATGCTTTGAAACCTTAAGATGTGTATACTTCTCTTAACTATCTGTCTCACATCCGGCTCAGAGGAGAGATGCTTAATGAAGATTTGAATCTGGGATCAATTAAGCAGCGTTGAGAGCTTCATAAATGAGTGAATAGCCTTACATAACTCAGTACTCTAATGGCCTGAGGATGGTGGGGAGAGTTGAAAGGAATATTCTTTGTGCAAACAGAGAAACTAATCAACGTACGCAGGACCTCCCCTGTGAGTCAGTTTTAACGGGATTGTAAATATGTGCTTGAGTGAGTTTTAACACAGTGTGTCAGTTGCTCTTGGCCTTTCTGTTTATCAGTCCTATCTACATGATGTTGAACCACAGGGAAATGGAAGCTTTGTTAGGCATTTCAGCCTGCCAAGGTTGTGGGATTTACTGACTTCATGCCCTCCCTGAGCCTGGTCAGCCGGGCCTCTCTCCTACTGGGTGAATACACCGTGCACCCAAAGACACACACCACAACATCTGGAGATTTACCACCCATCCCGTGGGTGTCAGGAGGCCTGTTACTGTGCTCAGTTAAGTCTTATTCTTGTGTGTCAGAGGAACTTGGTGGCCTTTGGTTAAAGTGAAAAGTAAACCTAGTTAGGCCAGCCAGGCTTAAAATTGGTTATTTAATCCCTCTTGATCTGTCTCATTTTGCCCTATTTTCATAATCATTTGTAACCAGAGCACGTTAGAAGCAGCACAGAGTAACTTACTGCTAGGACCCATTTGTATTTTTTTTAAAGGACAGGTACATAATTCTATACGTTTGAAAAAGTCTGAAAAAATGCATAAAAATTTCAACCTTTTGAATTTACTGAATTTTTAAAAATTGTTTTGTTTGCTTATCTGTGTTTTCTACAGAGGTCATGTTTTGCTGTATAATAAAATCGAAGTTTATTAAGGGAAAAGAAGTGGGCTGTGATGCACATGGCTAACAATTTTGTTTTTCTCTGTTCTGTTCTAGAAATCGAAGCCAAGGAAGCATGTGATTGGCTACGAGCAACTGGTTTCCCCCAGTATGCACAGCTTTATGAAGGTAAACCAGTAACGCCATGTTTTTTAATTGTCATAATCGTAATCCTTGGTTCATGATCATTATTGCTCTATGACTTATTTTCAGACATTTTATTATTTGTTTAAATATTTCATTAAAAAAATAATATAGTAAGCAACTAAGACCCCCACCAATCAAAACAAAAGCTAGGACCTTGATAATATACCTGTGCGCTCTTCTGTTCTGTCCCTCTGCCACCCCTACCCAAAGTAATCATCATCCTGAAACCCCTGTTTATCATTTTTTTGCTTTCCTTTTATAGAATTGTATTGCATTTCCTAAAAAGTATGTTTTTATAAAGTTGTTTTTACCTTTATAAAAAGGGTCTATATGTAATCTTGTGGGGTTTAATTTTTCACTTAATGTTGCATTGTTAAGATTTTTCTATGCTATTTGTCTCTGTAATTCATTGTGTGGATATACCACAGTTTATTCTTATCTGTATTCTGATTGGTGGTCATTTCAGCTTTTTTCTGGTTTGCTTTTATGAAACTGTGCTATTTTGAACATTCTTGTACCTATCTCTTGCGGTACATGTATAATAATTTACTTTGCATGTATACCTAGGAATAGAATTAATGGATATTAAGAATATGTACATTCTGTTTTATAATGCAAATTTTTCAAAAGTGCTTATATGTCCTACCAGTAATAAGTTTTTACTCCTACCAGTAATAAAGATCTTGTAAATCCTCATGCTCTCACTACTCAATATTGTCAGATTGCCAACCAAATGGATATAAAACGATATCTTACAGATTTTGATTTCCATTTCCCTTATTGTTAATGAAAGTGACATTTATTTATGTCATTGGGTCATAGATGTTTGCTCTTCTTTTATTTTATTTTATTTTATTTTTTTTTCCTTTTTTGTCTTTTTTCGTGACCGGCAACGGATCGCAACCCTCAGTGTCGCGCCCGTACCAGACCGGGACCAGCAACGGGATCGCAACCCTCGGTGTTGCGCCCGCACCTCGCTCAGCCAGTGAGTGGGAACCGGTCTGTATGTGGGATCCGAACCCTCGGTGGGAGCGCCACCGCGCTTCCCAAGCGGCGCACTGTAGCAGTGCGCCACCGGGCCGGCCCATAGATGTTTGCTCTTCTGTGAAATATCTCTGGCTTGTTCTTGCGAGTTGATTGTGCTTTTCTTAGCGATTTATATAAGAGCTCTGTTTTTTGTTGGTCCTCTGTTGGAGACATTTTTCCTCCAGTTTTAATTAGGAGTTTTACTTTTCTTTAGATTGTCTTTTGATGAATACTATTTTTTCGGTAGCAGTCAATTTTTTAAATTAAGAAAAATGCACCTTTAAAAAAAAACCAGGATCTGGGCTGAATTTTGACTACTTCATTTTCTCATCAGTGCTCTAGCATAACTCAGATGCTAAGGCTGCAGGGTGAGGAGATCTCAAGTCTGGCTCATCCTCTGAGCTTCTGGGTGCCCTAAGCCACACGCGCTGTGCACATGTTGAGATGAATAGCCTGGTCATTTAAAAAGGAGATTCATTATACTCTATGGAAATCAGCTGTGAACTAGTGAACCTGTTTACAATACCTGGTCTTCTTTGTAGCCCAGACTGTATGATATTCTTCCACGAAGATAGATTCTGAATTATGTTATTAGTTAGACTATGTAAAATATCTTACTGTTGTTCTATTTCAAAGGATAGCTCCAATTTCTTTTTTTCTTTCCTTTCTTTTTTTTCTTTCTCTTTCTGCTTTTTAAGATATTTTGTTAAACTGCATCTTATTATGGTGGAGCTGCTTATCTCTCCTTTAGAGAGAATCTTTGACCTGTTAACATTCAGTAGAGCTCACAGGGGCAGGGGCAGCATTCTACTGGATTTTCAATTCACAGCTCTACTGGAGATAGGAGAAGATAATTGCATTTGCAATGGCATTGAAGTGGCTGTCCTTTTGTTCTCCAGTTTAGAAATTAAATTTCCTTCAATTATTTCCATTGTTGGTGTTGATTTGCTGCCAAGCAGCATTTGCTTGTGATATATATGTTTGCTCTGACCCAGTTCCAATCTCTCTCTGTATTACTTCACCCCCGATCCTAAACTGCAGATTGGATTTTCACAAGTTGCGTTTCGGGATCCCTCCATGTTCACAGGTCTTTTGCAGCAGAAGCCTATTTTGAGGTATACTGTATGTTGTTCTGCACTACCATTTCTCTCCTTCGTCCTGCCACTGTGAGTGGCAGGGTGAGTACACACACACGACACACCACAGACCCACCCACACAGTCCGTGTCTTCCTGTGTAGCTTTATTTTGGTACTTGGCAATTTATACTTCCTGCCTTTAAACCCAAGCTAGAAGCTGGGTTCACAGAACTTCTATGCATTAGTAAACTGTCATGTTTTAAAAGCCAGTCCTTTGAAAAGAAAGTCTAGGCAAATAAGAGAAAATTGTTGATTTAATTTTTTCACTCCTCACTTGCATTTAGTCCCTACCAGATGTTTTTCTTTTTTAAACGGAATTATAAAGGTCATTTGGATCAGAAAAGTGATCTAAAATACAGCTCTGGGCATAAATTAGAAATTGCTAAAATAACACAGTTGCTTTCTCACATATACTAGACGGGCATGTGAGCTCTTTAATTTACATTTATAGATCTGTTGTTCGTACTCTGTAAGTATTAAAAATATATGCTTTAATATCAACTCTTGTTTAATACGTGGAGTTCAAGGTGTCTGCTCAAAGTGAAATACAATGTCACAGCCTTCAAACAGCTTTCCAGTCTGTCTTCCGTTTACTAGTAGTATACACCCAGTCTAAGCTTCCTCTTATATTTCCAGTACAACAGTGCCAATCGTCATTTGCCTAAAAGAGACTTATAAATTAAAGAGCTCACATGCCCGTCTAGTATATAAATTAATGAAGAAATATAATCCTGTGATACTAAATTTCTTATATTTCTTCATAAATCTATGGGCTACAGCTACTTTGTGAGGCTGCCTCAGGGAAAAGTATCAGTAATTCAGCTCCCGCTGTCAGAAAAAAGAACAGATTATCAGTTAGCACTCATTCTGATCGTTTTTGACATTGTAAAATAAAAGGTACTCTAAGTATTATCTCTAGAAACTAGATTATTAAGAATGAGTTCCATACCATTCTGTAAAAACAGTGATCATAAGTTAGAAACTATAAAAACATAAGGAAAGGTCCTGCACTTCCTAGTCAACTCAGGATCTAAAGCATTACTAATTACTCACATCTCCAAAACTACTGATAGCAATATTAGCCATTTTTGAAGGGATTTTTTTTAGATTGTGGGAATCCTGGTTCCCTGCTATGATGACTTATTTTGCCCATTCCTGACCCACAGAGTTGCACCGAGGAACTCTTATTCAGGATAGTGTACACCCATTCTTCTGGGAAGGCCCATTTTTTCCCTGATAGCTGGAATTCCAAAGAGGGTGATAACTTGCCTTTATCCTATTGGCAATTTCAGAGCTCTCGTAAATTTCCACCGTGGTGCCGCCAGTCTTCCTCCGCCCTGCTCTTCTTGGATATGTTTATCTACAAGAGATCTTTCTAGGCAGTACAAAATTCTTCCATTGAATTGGCTCTTTCCCCCCTTTCTTCTTTTCAGTTCTGATACAACTTCTTCATTGTTCTGAGAGGGATTGAACTCTTCTACAGATTAAGGGATTGGGGATTCTCTTGTTCTACTGCAACTTTATAGCTTGCCATTTGTTTTAGGGGGAGTTATATAAACAAGCCATTCCAAGTGCTAATATTTGTTTAAAAATAGCATATCTTGAATTCTCCCTAGCTGTTGATGTCATGCAAATGGATTGGATTCCATTGGCTACCACCTGTCATTGTTCTCTAGATCTTTCCCTTGCCCAGTTTTTTTTTTTTTCCATGACCTCTTCTTCCCTGATCACATGTGAGCAAAGTCAAACATGAAGAAAAAAAAAAAAACCCAGTCACATTAAAAGGGAGCATCCTTCTGGTATTCGTTCTGGCCTAAATGATCACTTGTGTATCTTCCCAGTAGGGTGGATTACACTAGCTATATATTTGTCAAAACAATTGAACAGCAATACTTAAGATTAGTATAATCCACTGTATGTAAATTGTTCCACAATAAAAAGTAAACAAAACATACTCCCAGTTGAAGACTATATTTTACTGATTTTGACTGGGGGGGGGGGGGGGAAGGGGGGGG
>NW_007727799.1:169152-179815 GCF_000696425.1 Galeopterus variegatus | reverse complement strand
GGGGGGGGGGGGGGGGGGGGGGGGGGGGGGGGGTAAGTGGCGGCTGGCCAGTATGGGGATCTGAACACTTGACCTTGGTGGTATAACACTGCACATTAACCATTTGAGCGAAAATGATATTTTTGAGGTCTTCAAAGTCCCTTTTTTGAAAATGAATGTGTAAAAAAAAAAAATTATAATTTATAGCAGGGGTTTATTACTTGCTGATTTGTTTAAAGCTGGAACAGTGATTTGAACCAGTTCTGTGACAAGAAACGACATCTAAGTCTCCAGACCACTTTATAGTCTGAGCACCTTCAGGACACTTACACTGAATTGCCTTAAACTGCTTTATTCTCCCACAGAACTTGTTAGGGAATGAGATGTCTCATTGGTACTCAATAAATTTCTTTGGAGGTTTATTTTTTCCCCTTTTAAGCAGGACCTTAAGTACTCAATAAATGTACTTGTTTTTGTTTTTCTTATAGATCTCCTGTTCCCTATTGACATTACGTTGGTCAAGAGAGAGCATGATTTTTTGGACAGAGATGCCATTGAGGCTCTATGCAGGTAAATGGACGTGTCTTGAGTGTTTTCATCTTCTTTTCTTTTTTTAAGAACACAGTACTTGTCACAAAGATAGCTTTTTGTTTGCTTTTGTTCTACCTAATTATGTCAGGTCTTTGATTAGCAAATAGTGTGATTTACTTCACTATAGATCATAGGCCTTTTAACTTAAGCAAAATTTTGTTATTTAGTGTCACCATTAAAATAGCATCCACACTGTCCTAGGAGGTCCTCCAACAGCGTCGTTTCATATTTGATACTATATGATTGCTGAAACAGGTAACGTTCAGGTGGTTTGAAAACTTGGGGTAAGGTTTTTAAAAAGGTGACACAATCGACTGCACAGTCCAAAGCAGGTCCCCTCACTGAGCCAAAGCTGCTGTCGCACTGAATGGGGGTAGCGTATTCAGAGGGATAAGTGGGGTTGGGGGTTATGGCGTATTAGAGACAGAACCGTCACTTGAATTCCAGGAACACTTCTCTGAACCTCTTCAGTTTCCCCAGGTATAAAATAGTAACGATGGGATTAAGTAAAGCTATAAAATAACTCAACACAGGCTTTCATATATAGGATACAGGCAGTAAATGAGCATCGATGTGAAATACGAATAAAACTGTCAGGAGTCCCCATTCCCTGCACTGGCAGATCTTCAGGCTGAGGAGCAGCTTGTAGGTTTTATTGAAGCAGAAGTGAGAAAACCTGTAGCAGGTGACGGTAGGACACGGATAATCCTTTCACACTCTTCATGACATTTTTATTTATTTGAAGTTATTCATCCTTTGTGATTTTTCCCAAACCTAAAAGCCCTAAAAGCTGAGTTCTGGAAAAAATATTATACACAGACAAAATTCATATAACTTGATTTGATTGTAAAACTAAAATAAATTTTCTTTTAATGGCAATATTTATTTTAACTTGGAAAAAAATATCATTAAGGTGGAATGGAAAAAAACGTCATTAAAGTGGAATGACTTCCGCTATTTTTTGCCTTTCTTATGTAATACAGTGTTGTGTGAAGCAGCCAATTTAAGCAGAGGTTTTGGAGAAAGATAGATAAGATGTTTAGAATGATGATGGAAATGACTCATTCTCATGGTTTAAGGGGAGGAAAAAAGGTCAAATTAACCACAGAAATAGTGTCACTTTTCAAGTCCAACTAAATGACTGCTTAGAAATATCCAAGTTATGTACACATTTTCTGAAAGAAGACTGATTCCAAGTCCTGCACTGTGGTGTGTAACATCACAGCTGTGTCATCTGGAATGAAAAAATGTCACTAATGCAGTTTTGGGAGAGGAAGAAGTCAGCATCTGAAATATGAACTACTTCAGACATTTTTTAAATGTTTTAATGCTTAGCTGTGGGGCAGAATTAATTTCTTTTCAGTTTGTCACTGGTGATAATGCATATGAATGAGGTCACTCTTAAAATGCGTCTTAGGAGATATTTCAGCATTGATCAGATCAGCCATTTCACACATTTTAAGCTACTTAGGGAAGGAGTGGGCCCTCTGGGCAGCAGCAAGAGCTTCGGAATTCCTGGGTCATAAAAATATCACTGTAGCATTTCAGCCTGAAGGATCATGATTAAATTCTTAATTTTTTTTTTCCGGGATATCAGTTTGAAGTTTAGTTTTCCTTTTCTGAAGGGAAAGGCATCCTCTGCATTTTGTGATTTTCGCTGGTTCTGAGTATGGTTGGAGGAGCCCTCTCCCTTTCAAGAGAATGCGGCTGTGCTCCTAGATCTTTTGTGGAAAGAAAAGCCTAGAAGAAACTGGACCTCAATCTGTATTCAGGCTCTGCAGCGTATTCTGGCCAGGCTTCAGTTTTCTCTTATACGTGGAATAACATCTCACAGGTTAGCTGCGACAAGAAAATGCAGATGACAGATGCCACAGTGCTTTAAAAATTAAATTACGAGGCCCAAATTTGAGCATGTTCAGAAAGCCTTGGGGTTGGGTTTTCTTTTTAAAAAAGAAATTCTTCAGAATTCACAGTAACAGTCATCACCTCGTTTGTAAGGTGAAACCCAAGGGCTCTTTTCCACATGTTCACCTGACTAGGCTTTTTCTGGAATTGATTCCCCTTTTGAGAGGCTGAAACGAATGTTCAGAATAAAAAGATGGGAGCCATGTCCAGTGTATTTGAAGCACCTTCCTCTGAAATGCATTACAAGTTCTGAGCTGTCAGCAGCGTAGTTGGATACTTGTTGTACTGATTATGTGATATTCCTCTCTGTTGCTAGATCTAATACCTTCACAGCCTATGGAATTCAAGGGCCTGCTGAAAATGAAGCTATAACGTTGTTTACAAATTTGCCTTGCGATTTGTGAAGTTCTGTCTAGACTGACAGACTTTTAGTAGACTTTCATCTTTTGTCTTGTTGAAATATTTTGAACAGTTCATTTTAAATCTATGCGGCACTGTAGTTACAGAAACTTAGTTTAAAAGTTTTTCAAGATCTTACATGGTTTCTCTTCCCCACTGCTCCAAGCCCCTTGTGTTAGACCATATTTTATGCGGGGATGTTACAAGTGATCCCATGTATACATTAGCATTCTGCTTAGTTAAAAATAGTTATGCACTTATAACATTTGTAGAACTTATAGCTTCTTTGATCGAAAAGCTGGTAGGAGGTCATCTGTTTTAACATTTTGTACTTAAAGCAGAAAACTTGTAGACTTAGTTCTTTTTTTGAGAATGATGGTAATATTGTCTTACATGTAAAGTTTGGTAATGATGAAAACTTACAATGATAGCACTCCTAGGTTTTCTGGATTTTGATTGCTAACTGACATTCTTACACTCACACTGTAAGAAGTTTATGAACTTGTTTCCTTGAAGAGATTGGCTTTTATCCCAGACTTGCTAGCTCTGCTGTATAATCCAACCACAATGAGAAGGCCAAAATTATGAGAGTTATACTCAGTATTAACACTGGATGAATGATTAGCTTTTCTTGAAACATATATAGATAGTATTGCGAATTGTGATCTTTTACTAGGATACCTCTTGTGAGATGTTCTTTGTCTTCCTGTAGTTTCTGAAAAATTGCTATTTTCTTTTGGAATTAAAACTGACTCCTCCTGTAAACACACCGAAGATTTATATAAACCAAATGTTAATCATGTAATGAAAAATAGATCCCCACACCATCATCTTCAGTGTGCACTTTATTGTAAAACAGAAATACCTACGCTATGTAAAGCATTCTACTTGATAGATTTTAACTTTGTTATGATTTCTTTTCTACTAAAAGGGAAGCAAATAATTTTTAAAAGCAATTGTGCTAATTCCTAGAAAATATCATTAAGAATTGGAACAATCTTTATTTGTCAGGTCTTACTTGGAAAATTGTTCCTTTTTCCTTTCTTTCTCTTCTACTTCTCCTGGTTTTTATTTTGAATATGATGAAGCCCGCTGTGCTTTAATCGGTGTGCTCAAAGGAGCTCCGTGCAGCCAAGCTCCTGCACCTCTGAGAGCCCACTGTGTGCCTCCCTCTTCAGAGCAGGGTACAGGTTCCCCAGGAGATGAGATCAACACGTTCCTGTGAAGCTGAGCCCTGGGGGGTGGGAATGACCAAGGCTTCTGGACAGAAGGTTTAGGATGAAGAATCATATAGGGATATAAGTTGCTTCCAGAAGAGACTGTTTGAGCACCAGAGCCACCATGGTTTAACAGTGTGGCCTTGGGCAAGATTTGTGACTTCTGTAAGCCCCCATTTCCGCATCTATACAGTGAAGGTCGGTGGTAATATCTGTACCATGGGGTTGTTGTGAGAATGAAGATGAGATCATACGTGGAAGAGCCTAGCACAGAGCCTGACCCGGAGTCAGCCGCAGTCTGTCTAGATAGAACTATTATTTAATGTCAGTACTGTCTCTCTGTAAGTACATAAAGTCCCACCGGTAGGCATTCTTTGGAGGTCCTAGGGGGCAAATGAATCCTACAGAAACCCCAGGGATTGCTCTGAGTTTCAGGATGGTAATGCCATTAGCTTGGGGCTACCAACATAAAAAGATGTTGACCTTTATAAAAATGGCCTCCTGGGTCTTTTTCGTTTGACTCAAGCTTAGAGTTTGTGAAGCAAACCCCTCCCCCACCCCCATTGGCCTCCATGCCTAGTAAACTTGATTATAAACACCACTCAACCATTAAAGCCCAAATGAAGTCCAGTACAGATTTGATTACAGGTTTGATTAATGAAACCCAGACCTAAGACTAACTGTAACCATTCCGGATTCTTTTAATCTCAAAAACGTTTGAGAGCTAAAACACGGTGGGTGTAAGTCATTTAAGTAATTGATGCCCCTTAGAGAGGGACCTCAGATTCACTCATTTTAAAGTCTGCAGACTTTTTCTTAGCTGTTTGTTCTCTTTCCCTCCCAGTCAACAGAATTTTTCTGAACATAGGTGTTCTGCGTTATCTTTGTTTACTCTAAACAGGCTGCTGCATAATCTGTGAAATCAAAGCAGGCTTATCAGGCAGGCAGAAAAACTGCAAGAACAGGATCAGGAAGATAGAACCTTGAGGAGTCTCATGGTCAGTTTGCATTTGTGTGAATTAAATGCATTTATCCTATGAAAATGTAAGAATTGCAGTTTCAGGAAAAACTGGAAAACTGGTGGGAGAGCCATGATAGGAGACAACAAACAGTCACACTGAAGGGTCATCGGAGGAAGACTAAATGATAATCATCTGGAAGATGTCAGAAAGAATTGGGGCCTGAAGGGCTGTCACTCACACTTTTACATGCCATTTAGCTCAGCATATTTGAAGAGTTTCTTTTTTCAGCTATTTCCTTATTTCCCCATGAGGTGATTTTTTTGTTGTTGTTTTTTGTTTTTATTTTTTCTCTTAAGTATTTCTTTTTCAATGAAACTGAATTTCCTAATTTTAAATTGACTTTACTATTTGGCAGGGGTTAAAAAAAAGTATTCAAAGTTAAAATTTGACTCCTGTTTCAGGCAAGAATCTGATCTAAGTGTGTATTTTTGAACTCAGCAAGATTTTTGATCCTCGAATTTACAGTGTACACATTTTTTAAGTAATCATTTGTCGTATTGCTGTGACTATACCCAACATTATTCTGTCCTATATGGGAAAAATGATAATTCTTCCTGTATAATTATAATAATTATTTTTTTTCCTATGTAAAAAGAAATGGGTATTAAACAGGGCTTAAATTTCCTTTCGGTACAAGAACTAAAATCTTTTTTTTTTTCCCCTAAAAGATGACTGGTAAGGGAAGTCACCCTTGACTTGGCGTTGGCAACACCACGCTCACCCAAGTGAGCCAACCGGCCATCCCTATATGGGATCCGAACCCGTGGCCTTGGTGTTATCAGCAACACACTCTCCCGAGTGAGCCACAGGCTGGCCCCTACAAGAACTAAAAATCTTAAATAGACTATCCAAGATTACTTGTCAGAGATAGCTAAAGCTTGTTTTACTTCTTTTATTTAAATTTTGATTTGAGATAGAATATACTGTTTACTTTGCTAACATCTCTGCTTGCTTCCTTGTTGCTGTTTCTGTTTATATGAACGGAGACATCACAGGCTTTTACTCCTAGACACGATATGCAGCTGCCTAATGGCTCAACCTGGTGATTATTGGAAGAACATATTTCCTCACTGAGAGTTGTTTGTCCCTGAAGAATTAGAGTGCCTGACAGTGTCATAACAATGTGCCATGTCACAATAAAATAGTAAAAAATAAATTTAAATAACTTTAGAAACATAAAGGTGATTTTAAACGATTCACTTTTTAAAGAAGTTTCTAATACTCTTCTAAATTATAGATATTAATAGTTTCAGAGGAACTTATTAAATACATACATTGTTTGGGAAAAAATATTTAACCACCTATCAGTGGTTTCCTATCTTTGCTAATGTTATTTCTTTGCTCTGTAGGCGTCTAAATACTTTAAATAAATGTGCGGTGATGAAGCTAGAAATTAGTCCTCATCGGAAGAGAGTGAGTAATATAAATTGTATAATAGGTGGGAGGAAAATGGGTAAACCAGAAACCAGATTATGGGTTTTGTAATAGGTTTGTTTCTCACACTCATTTTCTCGTTCCAAAAGCATCTCCATTTTTAATGTTAGAATCCAGTCAAGTTTACCAAAGACTGAATCGCTTTATGTAGTTGAGACCAAAAGTTGCAGCCGGCCAATAGATTGTTTTACTTACTGTTTTTGACCTGAACAAATCATCTATTATTTTGCCAAATTAACTCCATGCCTACTACATAATATGACAGTGAGGAGATGAAGCTTAAGGAATCCCAGTGGATTTTGCATTGCTCCCTAGAGAAAATAGAGTTAAAGTTCTTTGGAACTCTTCTGTCTTCCCAAATATAACAGAACTGTGCTTCCAAGCTGTAGGGATGAAAGCAAATGCTGGCTTGTGGGATATTGAAGAATAATAAGAAATCTGGAGGGAGGACAGGGACAGGGCAGGAAGTCCCACGCACGTCAGTCCAGTGGAGGCGCATCACCGAGTTAGCTGGTGTTCTCGCCTGCATGTGAGCTGTGAGGACCTTTGATGAACTCTTAGAAGAAGAGCTGGGTGTAGTGCTGGGAGTGAATGTCACAAATTAGAGTAAACAGGAATAAGTTTGGTCAAAGAACATGTTTCTGACTGTTCAGAGTATAAATTTTAATTATCCTAGAGTCCTTGACCTGCAAAAAGTTGCCTTCTTGGGGAGTGAAACCTTTTAAACAAATGAACTGGAACCTCAACACCCTCCAAGCTATGCAGAAAAGTCCACAAATCAGTGTTTAATGCTCTGTACTTGCTGTCCTGTGAAACCTGGGTCATATGATACTTTCCACACCAGTGGAAAAGATCCATATCATACCGAATTGTGCCTTTTGATATCCCGCCTAAAAGGCCACGATGCAGTCAGGAGTCTGTGTGACAGCGTGTGTGACAGCATATCCCTGAGTCCTGCATGTAAATCAGACATCATCAGCAAAGATGTTACTTAGTGTTTACAAATGTTACTGAGTATTTGTGAAGCCCTGTTAAGCCGCCTGGAGCGTGACTGAGGTTGAAACTTTACAGGACAGTTGTGGCATGAGCTCTAGACCCTGTGTCTGGTGAGGGAGGGGAAGAGAAAGGACAGTTAGGAGGCTACAAAGTATTGAACCCAAAAGATGTGATGGCTTCCCTTGCTCGGTGTCTATATTGGTCTGGTAGGAGGTCCTGTAAATTTTTAGGGTGGCTAGAGATTTAAGTTACCACTCTTCTTAGTGTTTGAAAACTACCTTTTAATTGCCAAAGAGAGTATAAACACACACTATACCATCAACAGACAGCACAACTGGAGGCAGTCCAGAGGGAGTCCTACCCATTGCTGATTCCAGTTCGAAATATTTTGCATACCTGGAATTTTCACAATCTCAGAGGTTCCTCTGTGAGCAATTAAAGAACAGCCTATAGACTCCAGAGTTTCCGTAAAATAACTCTTACTTAGCTTGCAACACTTGGTCAGGCTTTCTCCTGTTAAATTCCTTAAATACATCTTTGTTATTTAAAAAAAGGAAAGGAAAAAGAGGGGAATCCTGGCCATCTGGCCTTTAGCACGTGCCCTGCTGTCTGCTGGTCCCAGCTCATAAATGAATGACTCCATTCTGTCTTTGCAGAGCGAGGATTCAGACGAGGATGAGCCTTGTGCAATAAGTGGAAAATGGACTTTCCAGAGGGACAGTAAGAGGTGGTCCCGACTTGAAGAGTTTGATGTCTTTTCTCCAAAGCAGGACCCAGTTCCTGGGTCCCCAGATGAGTCCCACCTACAAATGGCCATGAGCCATGAAAGCATGTTGAGGGACCTCAGCGAGCACCAGGAGGTGTCTTCCATCCTCAGCCTCAGCAGCACCAGCAGCCTCCCCACGCACACGCCCCACTGCGGGGACGCTGCCACACCCCGGACTAGCTCCAGCATTAGCGTCTGCTCCTCTGGCAACTTGGTGGGCAATGATGACTCTTTCTGCAGCCTGCCCTCTCCCAAGGAACTGTCCAGCTTCAGCTTTAGCATGAAAGGCCATGAGAAAAACGCCAAGTCCAAGACACGCAGTCTGCTGAAACGGATGGAGAGCTTAAAGCTCAAGGGCTCCCACCACAGCAAGCACAAAGCGCCTTCAAAGCTGGGGCTGATCATCAGCGGGCCCGTCCTGCAGGAGGGCATGGACGAGGAGAAGCTGAAGCAGCTGAACTGCGTGGAGATCTCTGCCCTCAATGGCAACCACATCAACGTCCCCATGGTACGAAAGAGGAGCGTTTCCAACTCCACGCAGACCAGCAGTAGCAGCAGCCAGTCTGAGACCAGCAGCGTGGTCAGCACGCCCAGCCCTGTCACCAGGACCCGGAGCCTCAGCACCTGCAACAAGCGGGTGGGCATGTATTTAGAGGGCTTTGATCCTTTCAATCAGTCGACGTTTAACAACGTGATGGAACAGAACTTTAAAAACCGTGAGAGCTACCCAGAGGACACAGTGTTCTACATCCCTGAAGATCACAAGCCCGGCACCTTCCCCAAGGCCCTCTCCAATGGCAGTTTCTCCCCCTCAGGGACAAACAGCTCTGTGAACTGGAGGACTGGAAGCTTCCATGGCCCCGGCCACATCAGCCTACGGAGAGAAAACAGCAGCGACAGCCCTAAGGAACTGAAGAGACGCAATTCCTCGAGCTCCCTGAGCAGCCGCCTGAGCATCTACGATAACGTGCCGGGCTCCATTCTCTATTCCAGTTCAGGTGACCTTGTTGACCTGGAGCAGGAGGACATCTTCCCTGAGCTGGATGACATCCTCTACCACGTGAAGGGGATGCAGCGGATAGTCAACCAGTGGTCAGAGAAGTTCTCAGATGAGGGAGACTCTGACTCGGCCCTGGACTCAGTCTCTCCTTGCCCGTCCTCTCCAAAACAGATACACCTGGACGTGGACCACGATCGGACCACCCCCAGTGACCTGGACAGCACAGGAAACTCCCTGAATGAACCCGAAGAGCCCTCCGACATCCCGGAACGCAGGGATTCCGGGGTTGGGGCTTCCCTGACCAGGTCCAACAGGTGAGGGGTCTCCTTCTTCCAGCCTGGGGAGGAGGGACTGCTGCTTACTCCGCAGGACGAAATGGGACTGAGTCTGGCATTCGTGGCCATGTAAATTCCCACGGAAAGTGTCAGATCAGGAAACCCCAACGTTAAAAAATGAATGGATTGTGTTTAGTGGGTATGTTTCAGTTGGGGTAGATGAAAAAGTTCTGGAGATGGATGGTGGTGACGGTCACAACAGTGTGAATGTGCTTCCTGCCACTGAACTATACACTTAACAACCTTAAAAACGGTTAATGTGGTAAATTTTATGTTATGTGTATTTTACCGCATGGGAAAAAAACAAAGAACAGAAAGGAAATTGAGTCCTCTCAGTTCCTAAGATAAGATGCCAGCAAGCAGCCCGTGGCTGGTTTTGCATCGACCTCTTGAAAAGCCATCACGCTTCCTCACTGTCCGCTGCTCTTCTCTTGCAGACACAGACTGAGGTGGCACAGTTTCCAGAGCTCTCATCGGCCAAGTTTAAACTCTGTATCGCTGCAGATTAACTGCCAGTCTGTGGCGCAGATGAATCTGCTGCAGAAATACTCGCTCCTGAAGTTAACGGCCCTGCTGGAGAAGTACACGCCTTCTAACAAGCATGGTTTCAGCTGGTAAGAGTTTAAGCATATGACGGTTCTGTCCTTTGTTAATGTCTTCAGTCAATCATCCAGTGCAAAGTTTCTGTATTCTTGAGGCCACATTTGAGACTACTTAAGCCACCACAGTTGTAGAGTTATCAGCAGGCTTGGCTGATTGAGTTTTCAGCTCTCTTGGTGACAAATTGTCAATTAGTGGGGGTGACATCTTACATCACATGGTATGGGTGCCTCCTATATTTACCACTATAGGTAAATATATATGCAGTATCAGATCGTATTCATGGAAAGAAGGAAAGAAAAATGTTAAGATGTTCTGAGACCGTCTTTGAAATGCTAGATGTACAGTACCTGTCTTTATAACACTATCCATGCATGTTTTTTTTTTTTTTTTTTTTTTTTTTTTTTTTTTTTTTTTGG
>NW_007727799.1:108852-168860 GCF_000696425.1 Galeopterus variegatus | reverse complement strand
CCCGCACCTCGCTCAGCCAGTGAGCGGCCGGTCTGTATGTGGGATCTGAACCCTCGGCGGGAGCACCGCCGCGCTTCCCAAGCAGCGCACCGTAGCAGTGCGCCACCGGGCCGGCCCCCATGCATGTTTTTAGAAGCTATTTTTGACGTGAATATTTGCAGCATCATTCAAAAATCTAAGTGTGCTAAGGAGTGTAGATTATGTTTTTTTCCAGCAAAGACCCTCAAACAGTGAATAATCAACTTAAGAAATTCAATACTCTAAGATATTATAGACTAAAATATAAATAAAGATGAAAGTTATTCAACTACAGATAGAACTACCATATGATCCAGCAATCCCACTACTGGGTATACCCAGAGGAATGGAAATCATCATGTCAAAGGGATACCTACACTCATGTTTATTGCAGCTGTATTTACAGTAGCCAAAATATGGAATCAACCTAAGTGTCCATTGACAGAAGTCTGGATAAAGAAAATGTGGTGTATGTACACAATGGAATATTACTCAGCCATAAAAAGGAATGAAATTCTGTCATTTACAGCAACATGGATGAGTCTGGAGAAAATTATGTTAAGTGAAGTAAGCCAGACAAAGGAGCAGAAATACCTCATGTTCTCACTCATAATTGGCTGCTAGGAAGGAAGGAGGGAAGAAGGAAGGAATGAAGGAAAGAAAGAAAAGACCACAACAATACATTGAACTTTCAGAAAGAGAGAACAAACCTAAGGATGCTAGAGATGGGGGGTGGGAGGGGGTTTGGGAAGTGACAGGTCGGGCAAGGGCATAAAGAAATCCCACAATTTGTAAAAATGAATATGCTAATAACATAAAAATTTTAAAAACCCAAACAAACAAAAAAAGATGAAAGTTATTGAATAAATTGTTCATAATTACTTTTGAAAATACAGCCTTGAGTGTGTATAATGTGAAATGTAGACTTTTAGTCTGGATGGGTCAATGGATATGACCTAATCCGTGTACATCTTTATTTTTCTACTATCAGCACGAAGCAGAGAAGTGTCTCTAGACTGACATCTCAGTGCATTTTGCAGTGTCAGCTGGGTATTCTGAAGTCTTTTCACTAATCTGAGTGTTTGTTATCCAGTTGCACAATTGCTGCTTCTTTTAAAAACAGAGAAGCAGCCCATTTCATTAGCAGCACTCTGTAGCAAAGCAGAGGTGCTCGGGAGGGTCGGCGAAGCAATGGAACTGTTCCTTCTGTCTCCGGCTCCTCCTGTCCTCGGCCCTCGGAGTGAGTTTAACTTCTGCATCAAAGCACCTCCTGTTCAGAGGCTGTTATTATGTGAGCCTTGCTAAATACAGAAGTTGTTTGTTCTGAATGACAGAAATAAGTATTGACCAGTTTATCCCCACATGCTTCAGATTCTCGGTGGGGATCGTAATGTGTTCCTTCCACATTCCGCTGCGGGGCTTCTCTCCCCCCCAACAAAGCAAGTATTATGTGCACGTACAGCCGTGGGACCATATACTTAACTGTATGGAAATACAACTTTGGCTCTGCTCTTGAGTTTTACCTTTCCTAGACCTATAAACAGTAACACGTTGTGGCTGATGGGAAGCACTCAAAAGTCAAAGCTTCTGCAGTGTCCCTCTGTGCTTACAGTAATATTTTCCCTGCTGGCTATTTAAAACAGCATCTTTTAGATTCTCTTTTCTGAGTTGCCCACCCCTTCCCACCAAACCCTCAAGAATCTAAAAATCCATAATACTTGAGTTCTGGTCAGTTTTTCCAGTGATTCAAAACCAAATGTAAAAGCCTTGCATTGTGGGATCCATGGAGGAGGGAGAAGCTGTGCAGAGTTCTTTTCCTGTTTGGCTTTGCCCTTTCTTGTCCTATTCAGAGAGGTCATTTGTAGAGTTGAAATTTCTGCTTGACAGCCTTAAATGCATGACACCGGTTTCCTGCTGTTGCATATACTGCTGGGGTGGCCCTGGTTTCAGGGCTCCAGGGACCCTGGGGTAGGCTCACAAAATCCCTGTTGTTCTATTCCATCTTACTTTAGAGACCTAAAGATATTCTATTCTGCGGGCCATCAGCAGGAGAATTTATCTTGACTTCGGGTCATTCACTGTTGAGCTCTGGAGTTGGTTCTCATTATGTTAGACCAACATAATTTGTTGACTGTTTGCTCATCCAGCATGACCCGAATCTTTTTGCCCTAAATGCTTTGGATCTCATCAGGCACCACAAATGATTCTTACTTTTTTACAGGACAAATGAGAATTCGTTTTCCAAACTGTGAGAAGCACCTAGTTTTGTGACATGTTTTCTGCTTCTCTTCTATTCTGTACTGCCATTTTGTAAGAAAGTCTATCAGTTCACTTAAGACTATAGACCCCAATTCTCAAAGTTAACAGTGGAAGGACAGTCCCCAATTGAGGAAATGTAACTGGACCTCACAGCTCCAACTCTGAGAAGATCTAGAACAACACTGGTCAATAGAACAATCTGTGATGGTGGGAATGTTTTATATTTGCACAGTAGCTACTATCTGCAGATGGCTCGTGAGTACAACTAAGGAACTGAATTTGTCATTTTATTAATTTAAATTAAAATATCCACTGTATTAGCGCAGATCTAGAGCCCACGGGGTTTACTAGATCCAGAGGTGGACAAGTGTAGACAGACCAGTAAACGCCTCTCTCCCTGGCCCCCATGTTCTTTAAATAGGGCTGTGCCCAAGTTCATGAAAAGGATCAAGGTTCCAGACTACAAGGACCGGAATGTGTTCGGGGTCCCTCTGACGGTCAATGTGCAGCGCACAGGACAGCCCCTGCCCCAGAGCATTCAGCAGGCCATGCGCTACCTCCGCAACCATTGTTTAGATCAGGTGAGAGCTGCTGCCTGCGGTCACGCTTTGTCACTGGAGCTCAGCTGCATGCTTCTTTCTCTGGTTTTGTGGTGAAGATGCTGCTTCCATCCCAACCCTTAATGATTTTCTTCCCACAGGTTGGGCTCTTCAGAAAATCAGGTGTCAAATCCCGGATTCAGGCTCTGCGCCAGATGAATGAAAGTGCCATCGACTGTGTCAGCTATGAAGGACAGTCTGCCTATGACGTGGCAGACATGTTGAAGCAGTATTTTCGAGATCTTCCTGAGCCACTCATGACGAACAAACTCTCAGAAACCTTTCTGCAGATCTACCAGTGTAAGTCTTTGATTGCTGGCACTGGGGAAAAGTGGGACCAACTGAAGCTTGTAGCTTCCTTTGATGTCATGCTTTTGACGAGAGGACCTGCATGGGGACCTCTGGGATGTGGATTTCTTCCTTCCTGCTTGTTTGGGGAACAGGTTTCTGTCTGTATACTTACTGAATAATGTGAAGATAAATTTCCTTTATTATCAGTCTCTAACTGCTGAAGTATTCGTATGTTTTTACATTCCGATCCAGCTTGTTCTTTCATTTGTTTCTAGAACAGTGTTATCTAAGATGCTTAGAAAAAGAGCAGGTACCAAAATCTCTCCCTCCGCCTTGACTACAGAAATCTCAGTTGCTTCACATCTCTCTAGCAGGGCTGTTGTTTTTAAAATTTCACAGGGGTCTGTGTGTTTTATCTTGCTGTAAAATGAATAAATAATCTTTTTCTGTTATTCATCTCAGCCTCTGCCAGAAATACTTGGGAAAACAATACCCATGCCCTTCTCACTTTTAAGTAAAGCTTAAAGCAAACAGTTGTCTAAATTAATGATCAAGATCAGGATTATAGCTTTTACAGCCCTGTGTTTTTCTTGGCTCAGTGTGGTGGTACAGCAACGTAATTTAAAAGCAGCTTCTTTTAGTGCTCAAATTGTCTTTAGGACGGGGGTATTGGACTTTATTTTATGAGGAATGGAGCTGGTCTGGATTATTTCATTATTTGTTTCATCCTTTCATATTTTATGAAAACACAGGTCACATTTTCCCCACCAAGGTATTTGTTATGTATTGTAACCATGGAGCTGTTTAATCAGTTTGTCCTATGGAGCTGCGTTTGAGTGACTTGATTTTTCCACCACGTGCTTTTTAAAAGATTTGCCTAGTAGAGGGGACCGGTGCATTTTTATCATAGCCTCTTGGTGTGCTTTTTAAAACTTAAGAAATGACTAGTGAAATGTATCTATTGTTTAAATTGACTGACTGTTTTAGCAACTTAGTTTTCCCATTTCGAAAATAAGCAAATAGGTTATAATTATGTAAGTCCCCAGATTCACTAAACATTTTGTAGCCAAGGCTAAGAGATCTCAGATCTTATCCTCTCTTGCATTTCTCAGATGAGATTTTTCATTGAAACGGAAGATGAGTTTAAGCGTATAATGATTTCAATAATTGAGATAGGTAAATTATGGATTTTTAAAAAACTACTTTGAAAATAAAAAACTTTTTGTTCTTTAAACAGAAAGAACAGTCATCTTCTGGAGCTGAACTCTGAAGTAGATTTAGGAGTTTATTGGTGTAGTGGGTGTTTCAAATGTTAAACTCCACGAGGCAGGAAATGCTTGAGGGCAGTGACGCTGGTGGCAGTCCATAATTTCTTCTGTATTAGCCTCTGGTACCTTTCTGCAAGTGCTTGTTCAGTGCTGGGCTGAGGTATTTGATGCTGTTTGCTTTGGGACGTTTCCTTGCAATGTCTGTGGAAAATCACCGAGCTGATGGGGAAATGCTGGTGTGTTGTGCAGATGTACCCAAGGACCAGCGCCTCCAGGCCATCAAGGCCGCCGTTATGCTCCTGCCTGATGAGAACCGCGAGGTCCTACAGACTCTTCTTTATTTCTTGAGCGATGTCACAGCAGCTGTAAAAGAAAACCAGATGACTCCCACCAACCTGGCCGTGTGCTTAGCACCTTCCCTCTTCCACCTCAACACCCTGAAGAGAGAGAATTCTTCTCCAAGGTAGGTCGGGTGCCAGGTGCACGCAGTGCCTGTTCTTCAGGCTGAGGCAGGCTGCTTTTCCTGCCAGGGCTGTCACTGTGCTTTTGTGGGATTCTTACCTGCACCAAGAAAAATGAGGAAGACCACCTGCATGCAGCCCTCGCACCTCCCCCATGCTTCTGCCCGCTTTCTTCTCAGCCCTGGGGATGGGGTTTTCTAGAACGTCTGGTTACACCCAGGTTTTGAGAGAGAGAGAGCTTTGGGTTTGTCTTTGCCTTGGCCAGTGTCTACTCTGATGCTCCCGGGTGCCCTCCCAAGGCATGTGTGGCAGTGTCATCACTCTCTGCCAGCAGAGAGTCGTGCAGACTCACTGGCCTGAAAACTGGGTGGGGAGTAAGACCCCTGCTGCCTCGGCCTCTGCATGGTCAGCAAAGCAAACTGCTGGCCTGTGCCCCAAGTTGAAAGGAAAGAGCCACGTCTGAAAGAACTAAGGGTAACGTTGCATCTGGACATTTCTTCCATTCAGGATCTGGCCTAAGCCAATTGTTTGCAAGATTTCTGCCTAGAACATGTGTATACAAGATGGGAGTGGCTGTGCTTTTCCATTTATTACTTCATTTAACCTTCATCACAGTCACAGGAAGTGAAATTGGGAGCAGCTATTTTTCATAGGAGGAAAGTGAGGCTTAGGGGCAGGTTAGTTCAGTAACTTGCCCATGTCTGACAGGAAAGACTGGCAGAGGCAGCTTGAGCTTTTTACTTACATGTGTATTTCACATACAGACCTTCTTTTGGAGTACAGAAGAAAGTCGTCACTAAGGGGACTTAACCCCACATCCTAAATCCATCCAGCTGATCCTTTTCCTTAGCTCTCAAGGAACTTAGCTAAAATATTTCTTAAAGTATTTCTGAGCTAGCAGCATGGGGCCTGGTTGAGCTAGTTGAAGTGAGCTTTGCTTCTGAAAGCCCTGCAATGCTTAAATATCCTTTTGACTAGTTCTTAAAGTTTCCTGGGCATTCCAACTTTAATGGAAAAGAGAACTAGAGATGAATAGAAGAGAGAGATCAGATAAGATTAAGACAGAACTTCTAGGACACAATAGATTTATCTCTCACCTGGGAGTTGGGGAAGACCCTGTTTATTTAAACAGGTAAGAATAGTGACACCGTTTTCCCCCACTTCCAGCAACTTCCACCTTCCACCCTTCAGAAGCAGCCCTTTGTCCTCTCCACCACACACACGAGGGTACCTCAAAAAGTTCATGGAAAAATGGGATTAAAAGATAGAATGGATCTTTCCACGAACTTTTTGAAGATCCTTCCTACATAGACCTTACAAGTTGGCCTATTTAAAACAGGAACCTATTTAACAAAATAGCTTCCAATAGCCTGGATTTCATTAAAAACAAGTCTTTTTAATGTTTTTTTGTGTGTTGTTCATAAAGCTCTGAGAATCTCTGGTAGCCAAAGTGAAAGCTCTCTTGAACTACTTAATAACAAATAGGCTCCAGCAAAATGGTTTATTTCTCTCCTTTGGGTTTTCTTGAATAATACATTGATTCAAAATATATAATTATTTTGGGGCCGGCCCGTGGCTCACTTGGGAGAGTGTGGTGTTGATAACACTAAGGCCACAGGTTCGGATCCCTGTACAGGGATGGCCGGTTGGCTCACTTGGGTGAGTGTGGTGCTGACAACACCAAGTCAAGGGTTAAGATCCCCTTACCGGTCAAATTAAAAAAAAAATGTGTGTGTGTGTATATATATATATACATATGTATGCATATATATGTATGTATATACATACACACACACGCACATATATATATGTAATTATTTCAATCATTCCTCTCTCTTATTTCTTCCTAGGGTGATGCAAAGAAAACAAAGTTTGGGCAAACCAGATCAGAAAGATTTGAATGAAAACCTAGCTGCCACTCAAGGGCTGGCCCATATGATTGCTGAGTGCAAGAAGCTTTTCCAGGTAAGGAGTTGGGAAGGCTGGCTCCTTTGTTAAGGATAACATGAATAGGAACAAAATCTTAGGCTTGATACTTGTTCATGTCTTCCCAAACGGTCTTTTCCGCAACTGGAGGTTATATACATAGCCCAAGAATGTCTTATTTACATAAGTTATAATGTATAAGCATAATAGACTGAATAATGCTTAATGAAATTGCCTTCCTCCAATACTCTTTTACTTAAAAAAGATAATTCTGCATGAGAAACCTGCCTTGATCAATGTAAGCTCTCTTCTAATCACCTCCCTCCTGCTCTAACTTTCCGAAGAATACCTTACATGAAAATACATTTTTTCGATGCATGTGTGGAGGTGATGTTTACGTCCTCATGATAACACATGAAGCCAGCAGGGACACCCCACCACCTGCTGGCAGCAGGAACTGGACTGCCAGCCCTGCCACTTCCACTGGCGGGCACCAATTATGAGCACAGGTGTGGCACTGACCTCCTTTTGGGCCCTCGTGTTCCTCACAGGTTCCTGAGGAAATGAGCCGATGTCGTAATTCCTATACCGAGCAAGAGCTGAAGCCCCTCACTCTGGAGGCGTTGGGACGTCTAAGTAATGACGAGTCAGCTGACTACCAGCACTTCCTGCAGGACTGTGTGGACGGCCTGTTTATAGAGGTCAAAGACAAGTTTAAAGGCTGGGTCAGCTACTCCACTTCTGAGCAGGCCGAGCTGTCCTATAAGAAGGTAAACTGTACCCTGTTGTCGGCCAGTTGAGCTCTAGTGGTCAGGACTTGGGTTCATCGGGGTAAGGCTTTTTTGCCAACGGTAATCTCCATGGAGATCTGCAGCCCAGACCCTTCCTTATAAAGCTGGGCAGCCAAGGGTTTCACATTCCCCCAGGAAACCCATGAAATGAGGAATAACACTCATCTAACACTTGGGAGGATTTCAAACTATTTCTAATGAAATCCTTTGGTTCCAAAGAATCACACTAGAGCTCCCTGAAGTGTTTTATTAATGATATTGGGCTTTAGGGCATTTTATGATGACATGCTTAGATTTTCCCAAAGTGTGGTCAGAAGCCCCTTGCACCCGACTCTGTCCTTAGTCACTTCACTCTTGGGCCTTTAATGATCAGGGAGCACTTGGGGGAGAGATGAACCTGTTAAGACTTTTCCCGAGGGCAGAGGCATCTCGAATGACTCAACATGACAGGTCCACAGGAGGTGTTTTTTGATACTATCTCTACCACCCTGAAAATAAATAACTAAAGAGAGCAGGCTGGATGCCTGTGCTGGCTTCAGAGTACAAATGAATGATCTTACTCGATTACATTCACCCTAACATGGGCCCCAGGAAAAACAAATGTTATGATTTTGACCAGTATTGACACTAACTATTTTGTTTGCATTCTCTCCTGCTCTTGAATATTCTCAGGGAGAGCAGTGTATTAAAGTCATAGGTAGTTATTAGCCTCTGGACATGACCCCAAATAACAATTCTAGGTACGTACAGATTGTCTCAGCACCGAAAAATACATCCTCTTTTCAGGTGAGTGAAGGACCCCCTCTGAGGCTCTGGAGGTCAACCATCGAAGTCCCTGCCATGCCTGAGGAAATCTTAAAGCGTCTCCTGAAAGAGCAGCACCTCTGGGATGTAGACCTGTTGGAATCAAAAGTGATTGAAATCCTGGACAGCCAAACTGAGATTTACCAGTATGTCCAGAACAGTATGGCACCTCACCCTGCTCGGGACTACGTTGTTTTGAGGTGAGAATTTGCAAATTGGTGGTTGTGGCAAAGATGATTCAATACTAGAATTGAGCCTATATGTCACTGAATCTTACAGAATGGTAAAATTATTTAAAATAGAACATATGTCTTCAGAAAAGCAGCAAACCCTTCCAAATATAGAAAATATATCCACGTTTATTCCAGCTCATCAGCGGACATGGTTTGATCTCTTTTAGAAGTGAGCTCGGAAAGAGGCACATTCAAGTGAACATGTTCATTGGTAGCAGACTTTTGCCCCTTTTAGGACAGATTTTCTTGTTAGTAACAGCTAGTGAATGAATAAGCCAGGAAATAACATTTTGGTCCCAAGTGAGATGCGGTTAAGACTGATTTATATGGAATTCATAAGTTCTCTGGAGACATTACTAAAAGAGGAATTCCAAAAATCTTTGAGGAAATGTCACATCATTAGTCCAGAACATTTCAAACAGAGCCATGCTCATTTGGACATTTGTGAAATATAAAAATGGTTTTTAGCCACACCTCAAATTGGTGCTCTTTTCAGAGGACTGTTTGAGCACATAGACCCTCTGAAGAAGTGGCTCTGTACAGTTATTCAATCAGGAGTCCTTGTACAGGAGTGTCTCAGTTCATTTTGTGCTGCTATAACAGAATACCACAGACTGGATAACATATAATGAAAAAAAATTTGTTTGGCTCACAGTCCTGGAGGCTGGGAGGTCCAAGATCGAGGCACCTCATCTAGCAAGAACCTTCTTGCTGTGTTGAAGGCACACATGGCAGAAGGCAGAAGGGTACGAGGGCAAGAAAGAGACAGAGAGCAAAGAGCGAAGTCACAGCCTCAAGCCTTCTATAATCAGCATTAATCTATTCATGAGGGTGGAGCCCTCGTGACCTAAACCCCTCCCATTTGATGCATGGAGGATTAAATTTCCAACATGTGCTTTAGGAGGGGGGACACACTCACACCCCACAGGGAGTAATTTAGAGGATGCCATTTACCCAGGCCTGGGCCACACATCACAGCCACCAAGCCGTGTCCCTCAACTCTCTCCTCAAAGAGTGAGGCACCATTTTAAACTTGGCTTCCAATAAATTCCATTTCCTCTCCCCTGGTTTTGACTCCACAGAACATGGAGGACCAACTTACCCAAGGGGGCGTGCGCCCTTCTGCTCACCTCCGTGGACCACGACCGGGCACCGGTGGCAGGTGTGAGGGTGAACGTGCTCTTGTCCAGGTATTTGATCGAACCCTGCGGGCCAGGAAAATCCAAACTCACCTACATGTGCAGAGCTGACTTACGGTATGTTCTGATACTGATTTTTTCACATGGTGAGGGTCATGAAGAAGATTCAGACTTTTTGTCTGATGCCAAGAATTGCTGACATGAGTGCATCACTGTGTTCACTGTGTCTTGGTTACTTCATGAAGAGTGGTGCTGATAAAGTAACACCATCGAGTTTGTTGGTCTTTTGGGTATCACTTCCTAATTCGGATCGTTTAGAAAATGTGGTACTAATGCCATGAATTTAAAGACATGGGAAATGATAGATTTTATGCATTTGAACTAGCAAGCAGATGTTTCTTATTTTGTATTCAAAGATGTTTGAATAATGTGAAGACTACTTATAGTAATTGATTAGGCTCATATCTTGCGGCATAAATGAATATGTGTTCGTATCAGGAAATGAAGAAAATGCATCAGTACAGACCAAAATAATGAACTTCTGCAAACTCTTATTGCAAAATGGCTCTTCATGTTAAATAAATTCTCATTTGAAATCTTGACATCTTAGTAGTTCCTCAAGTGCTTATCTGATGTTTCTGTTACATATGCCAAAGCTATTCCTGAACAGTTTCACTCAGTATCTACACTCAGTATGTTGTTCCTTGAGAAACTGGTTCCAAATGAGTCATAAAGTGCCAAGACATTACCTGGGGATAGTAAGAGTCGTCTTTTCTTATACATTTTGCTCATTGAGAAGTGGAAGTGTGTTTGGAACTCCGTTCAGTTTGTCTGAGTGCTTTCTGACTTAAATAACTCCTCTGCTTTTTCTTTCTTCTGTAGGGGCCACATGCCAGAGTGGTACACAAAGTCTTTTGGACATTTGTGTGCAGCTGAAGTTGTAAAGATCCGAGATTCCTTCAGTAATCAGAACGCTGAAACCAAAGACACCAGGTCTAGGTGATTACTGAAGCAAAGCGACTGTGGTCACCACCTCGGTGTTTGTTTCTAGGACCTTGCCAGTCCTTGGAAGAATGGGTTCTGTGTCTGATTCCAAAACAAAACTACAAGGTGGAGTATAGGAATTGATGATAGCGATTTGATACATTTCTAAAGCTGCTTCCTGTTTGTTTAAGGTCTGTGTTATAGACCTTGACTGGAATATATGACTGTGCAAAAAAAATGTTTGTATTCTTATTCGGGTTGCTTCTGGGAAGCAAAACTTTAAATACATTATGGAAGATAAAGAAGATACTTTATTCTCTTGTGATATTGGTGTATGTGTACCTATGTCATTTTATTTGCAGTGTGTTGAGGGACTGGTGTATCCACTGGAATAGTTGGTACTCGTTTTCTCACTGAGATGAGCAAAGAAAGGTTTGCACAGAGGAGAGTGAATGTGTGTTTGTTGCTGGCTGAATGGCCTCGAGGTGTAAGTTGGAATGCAGTGTCTGGCACACTGAGATGCCTCCAAGAAGGATATTGATGCATCAGGTTCAGTTTAACCTGGAATATCTGACTACCCGTGGATCTATCCAGAAAGGGAACCCAACACCCTTGTCCACTTATTGGATTTTTTTCCAACTTACTAACCATCTTCCTTCTCCACCAGTCTCTTCTTTACTTTACAAGTAATTGTAGTAGATTTACTCCAATACCCGTTTCAAATGCAGTTTGTTTTTAGACCTGACTGCAAATAGTGATGTAGTTTTCACCAGTATAGATTAATTCGGGGCTGAATTCCCTCTCCCCCAGCCTTACAGGCTCCGATGCACAGGTTTGTTTATTCTTTTGTAAGTTGAGATGTGAAAACTGAACACTCTAATATTTACTCCTGACTCAAACATCGAAATATTTTGCCTGCTAGAATTCTTTGAGTTTTCATTTTTATAACCAAAATTCTTTGTGACACTATGTATGGAAGCATAGGAAATTATATATGTCCCAAAGAAATCCCTGGAAATTTAACTCAACCACAAAAGCTTCTTTTTTTTTGGTGGTGGTGGTGGTTGTTAGCATTCCTGAAAGCTGCACATGTTTATTAATTGGGTTTTTGCTTATCAGCAAAAATATTTTCTGGTTTTATGGTTTGTTTTGTTTTTTCCTACATTTCTTTTTCTTTTCCTTTCTAATGCCCTTGAGATATATTTTGGTGGTAATGGAAAATAGTAATCATAGTAAAAGCCAAAAAAAAACCCCAGAGCAGTTGTTCAAAAGGGTGGTCTTTATACAGGTTTTACTGTAATGGTAAAGATTGACTCAAGAGACCGTATTAGTAAATTTATTTTGTATAGATCAAAAGTATGTATGAATGAGAGTTGTAAGAAGGATTTTTATTTTGTTACAATTTAGTTACCATTGTCAGTGTTATTCCAAAGGCTTTTTGAAGAATTCGGGGGTAGGGGGTGTCAGATTAGAGTTTTAAAAATTGAGTATTTTGGATATCAGTGTTCCTCATGAAGATATACTGTATATTCAATTTTGATGGTTTTCAGATTTGTAAGATTGTATGTTGTATATACCATTCTATTAAAAAACATGTATACATGTCCACTGTGCTTTCAAACATAGATAAAGCATGATAAAGATTATTATTTAAAATATACGTGTATTTATACCTCAGATATTCTTTTGGGTTTTGTACCTCAAGGCATTTCCCCCCCCCCCCATTGTAAATACACTTTACGTGAACACAGTATAAGTGAAATAAATAAATAAAATGAAGAGGTTTATAACTTGCTCTATATCTGTACAGAATATATTCAGTAAGTGCACTTTTTTGGGTTTTTTCCCCAAAGGATTTCCCCCCCCCCCCCATTGTAAATACACTTTACGTGAACACAGTATAAGTGAAATAAATAAATAAAATGAAGAGGTTTATAACTTGCTCTATATCTGTACAGAATATATTCAGTAAGTGCACTATTAAATGTTTAAAGTAAGGGAAAAGTCTGGCCTGCTTTCCTTTGTATTGCATCTCACTTCCACTCTTGAAAAAACCACAGATTCCAAAGCATAGCATTCTAGCATCAACTAAAATCAAAGGATAGATTTGCTGAAGGAAATATTGGACTGCTGATCATTCCAAGGCCAAACTGCAACTGAGCCACTCACTCACAAACAGGAAGCCCTGGTGAAGGTTCAGGAAGCGTGGAGACTCCAAACAAAGGTCCAGTTAGGAAACGATGCTGAGAAAGTTACGAGAATAAACAACAGCCACAGAAAGATGCTCATAAGCAAAGTCAAGGTCACTGACAAATTCCACAAGAGGTCTTTTTCCCACTCTTTAGCTTCCTTGTTGAAAGGATTCCTTACATATTTGACAAAAATTTAAAGGATGTGAACATTTTCAAGAACTCTGCTTATAAGTGAAGCAATATTGCCGCAACTTGTTCGTGTGACTCATTGCCTAGATTGTAAGCTCTTTGAGAGCAGGGCTCATCTCCCCCACATCTCTTTAATCCCCTGCAGCAGCTTTCAGTATTTTGTACTTGTAGGCACCTAATAAATTTATTATTTGCTATATTGAATTGATTTGAGTTAGCCTTTGTCATTGGAGAGGGAAGAGAATCTAGGACACTGTATTAGACCATTTCTGTTGCTATCAAAAAAATACCTAGAACTGGGTAATTTAGAAAGAAAACAAAATTTATTGCTTACAGTTTCTGAGGCTGGGAAGTCCAAAGTCCAAGGAACACATCTCTTGGCAGCAATGGTGACCCAGTGGCCTCACATTGCAAGATGGTGGAAGCAGAGAGAGAGAGACACTGCTCTATCTATCTTTTAAAGCTCTCAAAACCACGCCCCGACCATCATTTTTAATCCATTCACTACCACTACAGCATCGTCCCGCAATCTAATCACCTCTGCAAGGCTCCACCTTTCAATTACCATAACAGGATTACCCACCTTCTAACAGTCACAGTGGGGGCCACATTTCTAATACATAAAACTTGGGGACAATTCAAGTTTCAGTGAGTTTTGGGGAGGACATAATTCAATCTGCTACAGACACCATCTGTGTTACACCCTCACTTTGGCTCATCACTGCACACTTTGTGATGGCCAGAGATTGGGAATTGTTAGACCTAGTGGGATCTTAAAGATTCACCTGAAAAAGATGACATAAATTGTTAAACCTAATGAGATCTTAAATAAAACTGATAAAGATGACATAGATACTCTGGAAACTGATCCTAAATTAAAGATTTCTTGGTAATGGAATTTTAATCAATACCATGTCTCACTTACAATGTGATGTTGATCTTAAGTTTTATTTGACTCTGGGCATAGAAAGGGGGGAAAACCCAACCTCATTAAACTTTTAAAAAGACACACACCAAAGACCTTTTTTATTTGATTCTGCCTCCAGACCTGGTTTCTTCAGAGCTGTATAAAACAAAGATCAAAATGTCTTAGGCCTGAATACCTAGTACTCTAGTAGTTTGAAGCGTTCTGAAATCGTAAGTCACTGATAAGTTACATACCTAAGGCCACCAGGATGGAGCAGACGCTCCCACAGGCACCCACCGTGGACGTAGATTGATTTTGTCACCCTCTATTTGCTTACTCAGTCCACTGAGTCAGTTACTCAGCACCAACCAAGTGCCTACCACGGTGCTGCGTACTGAGAGGGGCTGGCAACAGCCTGCCCTCCCAGATACAAAAATGGAAATGACACACCATGTAGTGAGTGTGAAGTCAGGCTCTTAGGCACTCGGGTGGCTAAGGTCTTAACAAACCTCAAGGTAATTGTCATACTCAGTGCATCCTACCTTCCACTTTACAGATGGAATAAGCTGGAAAAGCCAAACAAAATAAAATGGTTCTTTAAGAGATTTGTTTTCAGGGATGTGGAGACAAGTGAAATTCTTGAAAAGTAAAATCTAAAGGAGAATAAAGGAAGATAATGATCCAGAATTGGTCCTTTCCAAAATCACTAGTTAGGGGTGTGGAGAAAGAGGTTATAGAGGTGTGTGGGCATTTATAACTACATTCGTGTGTCTTTTTACCACTTTGGTCCACTTTTCTTGTGCTGCGTAAGCCTCACACGTGCCCTATGAAGCAAAGCATTGAATCACCATTCGATGGTTGGGATAAGCTTAGCGAGTTTGACAAATTCAAGTCCCCAGACCTGGAAGAATTAGAACTGTGATTCCAGCTGAGGTCCACTACCCCAGACCATCTGCCACCTGCTGATCGTTCCCTAATCGGGAGGCTGATTTCTCAGTAAGAGCCAACCTACTATGGCCTCAGCATCAGAACTGAGAAGAACTAGGAAAGTAAAGGTTATAGCAAAATAATCACATTAGAGTCCCAAAGAAATTAAATTACTCTGTCATCTCACTACTGAGATGATTAAGGAGAAATAAAAGAGGACTAGATAAATATGAGGCAAAACTTTTGCTTCACGTTGATGTTTGAAAGAATCTGTAGTTCTATCTAGCAAATTTGAAATGTACAAAGACTCCACTTACCCTTCTTGTGAAACACAGAAGGACATGATTCTCCCCATTTGCAAGCACAGAGCAATTAGGCATGTTGTCTGAAAACAGCCCACCAAACCCTCTGATCGTGAATTATTTCCTGGGTACAAGGGAGACATGTACTTACGGGCATCTTAACTTGCAGCCCAGGACCAGAATCCTGGTCTTGTGACTCTTTCTGCAATTCCTCATTATGCCCCCCAACAGCACAAAAATATCATGAAGTGCTACTGAGACATTTGTGATGAGGGCACTTTGAAAGCAAGGGCTATTCAAATGTAGAGGAGCCTTCAGGAGAGCAAAGTGGGATTGAGGCCAAATGCTTTACCTCACCTGCCTGTTGAAGTTACATTAATGATTTTAAAGCAGAAATCCTAAACAATGAGATCATGGCATGCATGTCATCTTGGTGTTCCATCAGGATGAAATTCGCCTAAGGAATTTAAATTCCATTTGCCTAAGGAATGCAAATTACAAAAAACCTCAAAGAGCCTGTGGCAGGAGAAGAGCAGGTAGGTCTGTGCAGTCGTGGTGATTTGGGCCCATTCTCGAGGGGATGATCAGTCCTTTGCAGGTAGGGAATTTGCTAAATCATGTTGGCAGGTGTAGCCCAGAGTAATTACCCTTGCTGTGTATACACAGTTCCCATTAGAGCAGCCAGTTTCCCTGTCTGGACCCAAGGCTGTGTGGACACCTATAGTATAAACACTTCTTTGCAAAGATTTTTCATCTCATCGGACTTTAAAAAAAGGGGGAAGGGGTTCCCAGGGCTAGAAATATTGCTACTCATTGGGGATCCTCATTTTCTTCCTTCCTTTTTCCTATTAAGATACAAAGCATTGTGGAGAGGAAAAAGCCTTACTCTATGACTCTGACAACAGCTGTCACCAACCATAATGAGCGAATGTTCCCATAAAAAAGTCTGATTCCCAAGGTGATTGTTTCAAAAAGTTTTGTAGATTACAGGTTTTTTAAAACTACAAATGTATTTGGCTCATGTCAGAATGGACTTGTTGAGGTACCATTTATTAAGCATTATAATGATGTATGCTTTACATACAGTCAATATCTCATTTAAATTTTAGTCCTTTGGAGGAGAACTTATTAGCCCCATTTTATAGGTGAAAGGGTTTAAAGAGGTAGGAAAGTTTAAAGAAATGAAGTAGCTATATAATATTTGCAAAGGGACTCAAGGAATTCTAGAGCAGCACTTACAAATTCTGCCATAATGGAAATATTCCATACCTGCCTTGTCTAATGTAGCCACTAGCACATGTGGCTGTTGAGCACTTGAAATATGGCTAGTGTGACTGAAACACTGAATTCTTAATTTTAGTTAATTTTTGTTCATTTAAATTTAAATAGCTACGTGTGGCTAGTGGCTACTGTGTTGAATGGTGCAAATGTTATTTCAAAGACATAAGAATATTTCCAATCAATCCGATCCCTATCTCTCTCTTTTGCCTACAATAATCCTCTATAGAAAAAAAAAAAGAAAGAAAGAAAGAACAGAAATATGCTAAATATTTGTAAAAAGTCTAACTGGCCACATGTCAGGTCAGGTAACACCCATTCAACATTTCACGAGTTACAAGACTAAAACTGCATGTCCCGCAGCCTGTGGACAGCTTCTGTGTTTCTCGAGCTTGAGCTGAATGACCTCTTTTCTTTGCTGATAGAGAATCTGTACATCTCCAAAAACTAATGATGTAGCTGATCTGAAAGAATGTTTACTAATTATCGCTGCAAGCAATCAAACCTTCACAGTCTTTGCTCTTCCAACAACCACATTTGTGGCCTGGGCCCATTGGCTCGGTTCCCTTGTCTCTGGTATTGAGGTTTATTTTTCATGTTGGTGAGACTGGCTACTCAGCAGCTGTCAGAGCCCAGGGTCTCCAGTGAGGTGAGTTCTTGACCCAAGTTTGATAACCATGAGATGTCTGTGGCCAAAAGTCAGCAGCAACAATTCTAAGACAAAGACACATCTTCCACAGTGGACCCTACCCCTGTCCTTCCAAAGGACTCTTCATTACAAAGGTCTTCCTGTACAGACCTAATGGTCACTCAGTAGGGAGACAGGTGAAGGAGACGGCCACAGAGCGGTAGTTAGAGAAAACATATTTGGGCAAAACATTCTTCGGTTCATGGGCACATATGCACAGATTTGAAAGCAAAGGAAATTTGCCAATGGAGTGGTAAATATAGAAGATGCTGGGAGGGAGGGAATACACAGAGCATCAAAGTCAGGGGACATGCCTTCCTCCGGGACGGCAGAGAAAGACAGGCTAATTTTTTTTTTTTTTTTTTTTTTTTAAAGATGACCGGTAAGGGGATCTTAACCCCGGACTTGATGTTGTCAGCAGCACGCTCACCCAATGAGCAAACCGGCCATCCCTACATGGGATCCGAACCCGGGGCCTTGGTGTTATCAGCACCGCACTCACCCGAGTGAGCCACAGGCCGGCCTCCGAACAGGCTAATTAATTATCTCAGTGGGCAAGAGACTCAGGAGCCGGAGAACGGTGAGGTGGATGGGGATTTCAAGACTGCCAAATCCAAGCATCTACTTTTCCAGAAGTGGAAGCAGGCTTACAGCAACTTGACTGCTGTGAGATTTCAAATGCCAGCAATAAATGGGCTAGAAGCCAGGTTTGGATGGGAGCAGTCACCCAAGAGGGCCTTCAAGTTTTGTCCCCAGCAAAGTAGCAAAGGAGGGCTTCAATTTTAGTCATTTCTCTCTGGGTTTACCTCCATCAAGGAGCCCTGGTTTGGCTTTTATTCAAACCTCTGACTCTCCTAGGGCTGCACCCTGGTCACTACCAGCCCCTGGTGTCATTCCCACTTCCCCATCTTTACTGCCCTAAAGCTGTGAGTATTCACTGGGTTGCGTGAATAATTGTTTATTTAAGCAGGTAAGGCCACACGGTTCTAATTTTTCCATGTATCATTTAATCCTCACCACACAAAAACGATGAGGTTGGAGGCATTATTATTTAATTCTACATATGAGAGAAACAAAGTACTGCTAGGTTTAGTTGTCCAGGATTCCCTATAAGATGAGTCATCTAAGGCCTTTAGGACAGACCTCGGCACATGCTGAGCAGCCAGCATCTGCCAGCTGCTGTGATCTTTAGTATCATACTAGGGGTTAAGTCACACAGCATGTGGGAGTACAGCCTCCGGACCCAGATTCTCTAGGGTCAAAGCACCATTTATGTTAGCTGTGTGACCTCAGGGAAATCATTACCTCACCTCAGCTGTAGTACGTATCTGTAAAATAGAGATTAATAATAGT
This sequence comes from Galeopterus variegatus, assembly GCF_000696425.1. Lineage (NCBI taxonomy): Eukaryota > Metazoa > Chordata > Mammalia > Dermoptera > Cynocephalidae > Galeopterus > Galeopterus variegatus. Next base: position 150,251 of record NW_007727799.1, on the reverse strand, counting down.
AAAGAAATTGGAACAGTTCCTGACACATGGTAAGCACTAGGTAAGTAGTATAACTTCCAAATGTCTGTTTCTGATTCTATCCTAATTTAAGCACATGCCTAAAGTAAGCTATACACCCTAGTAAGATTTGTATTAATCAAGATTAATACCCCGAGCTTGGGTGGCCAGACCCTATGAGCAAGATGGTAAAGGCCTGGCAGCTCCCTTTCCTTATGGAGTCTCTGGAATTCAGCACCATTGGCCCTAGATTTCCACTTAGCTAATCATTCAACAAACATTTGTTGAGCACCTACTGTGTACCAACAGAAGAAAGCCATGGAGGTACAAGTCACCCCTCTTGACTTGGAGGTACATATAATCTTTCCAAGGAGACAGAGAAATAATTTCAATAAAATGTGCTGGAGTGGAGAGTCCACCCAGAGGCCCAGAGAAGATGACATCTGAGCTTGGCGTTGAAGGATGGTAGTGGGGGAGGGACAGGAGGCATTCCAGGCAGAGGCAGCCTGGGGGAGACAGGCAGCCTGGGGGAGCCTGGCTTGGCAGCAGGGAGGGTCTGCATGGCTGGAGGAGGCTGTTCTGGAAGGTGTAGCAGAAGGGCCTGGAGAAGCAGGCGCACAGTGAGATAGGGAGATTGAAAAGGGCCTTGCATACCATTCTAAGGAATTTGAAAGTCACCTGACAGGCGATTGGAAGCTTTGGAAAGTTTTGAAGGAGGGGAGCAATTGAATTAGGTCTGACTTTTTAAAAAAATGCCTGCAAGTGGTGTGGAGGCTGGGTTCTGCAGGTAGGACTGGGGCGGGAGGGCAGTCCCGAGTCCCCTGCAATAATACCCACAAAAGATCATGCGTGCCAGAACCAAGAGTTCCACAGGGACAGAAAGGAAGCAGGCACAGAATAGAATTAGGAGGTGCAATCAGTGACGATCATGTTGGAATGAGAGATTGGAGATAAGGGTTGGCTCCAAATCGCTGCTCCATAGCCCGGATGGAGGGTGCTGCTGCTGTCTGAGATAAGAAGCTCAGGAGGAGAAACAGGTTGGAGACAAGGAAGGGAAAGTATGGTGAGTTAAACTGTGAGGCAGCGGAGGCTTCTGCAGGGCATCTAAGTGCAGCTGTCTCCCAGGCTGTGGAAGTATGGGACAAGAGGTCCTGAGAGCAGCCTGGCCTCAGGCATAGGTTTGGAAGGATAAATGGTAGCTGAAGTCACAGACATATGGAGAGGCCCCCCAAACTCCTCCCCACAGCCCCAGAGTGCTGGCCACCTGACTATAGGTCACCTTATAAAAGATAAAAAATTCCAGGGTCATGAGATAGGCAGATGGGGACCTTGATAATTAACAGGAACCTAAGGTTGGTTTGTTTTTCTTTTTCTTAACTTGGATGTTTTAGGTTTCTGAGATCCCTAGCTTATTGGAGACAATGAATTTCATTATGGATCCCTTGAATCAAGGGTCTTGAGGCATCATGGAAAAAAGAAGGACTAGTGTCAACAACAAAAAAATCAATTAAATGGAATAAGCGTTCACATCCATGAAAAGGTCAAAAGTTGCCCTAGACTATCTGATACGCAGACATAGTCCCTGATTCATGAAGTTAGTATTTAGCAGAGTAAAAGCTGGTAGCTCACTTCAGTATCTTCAAAGTACAAAAACAAGAACAAGAAAGGGCTGATGCAGGTCGTGTCTTAAGGAACTAACTAAAACACTTCACTGATTTTACAAGGAATTGCATCTTCCCCACTGCGGTGTCATTGGCTATCTTTGTGATAATCAGAAACTATGATTGGCTTCGATAGGTATTTTTGAAAAATTATGAGAAAACAAGTTAGGTTTGCTTAATCAATGCACTTTAACGGACAGACATCAGTTTTCCAAACGTGAAGTCTCTGGGGATTAAAAAAGCGACACAACAAAATCAAAAGATGTCATGGTGAAGAGTTTGGGAACCACAGCAGGTGCTCAGCCCTTACTGTCCTTTTAAATGAGGTGGGCGCCATCCAGCAATGCCACAGGCATCCCCTGGGGTGACCCAAGGGTCCTACCTGCTGATATTTCCAAACTCTTCTGTGAAGGAGACGAGCGGTCAATTGTAAGTCCTGCCTAGCTAACTCCAAATGATCCTTCGAGAAACGGTTCCACTAAGAAGCCCCCTAGGGTGCACTAAGTGTCCTTCCTCTGGGCTCTGTTTCGCCACATGATTTTGTAATTGTCTGGGTTTGCCTTTTGTTTTTGTTGACTTGTTTTGGTTTGGGTCTGGCTCTGCTACTGGACGGTGACCTCTTTCAAGGCAAACATTACATTATTCCTCTCTCTCCCCCCAACACCTACCACAGTGCCTGGCATATGTCCAGAGCTCCAGAAATGTGCGCGCCAGAACACAGACAATCTGCTTTACAGTAGGACTTGCCTCTGCAGACAGAGGATGAAGAGCATGTTATTTCCTACCATGAAAGATCCAGCTCCAGGCTCAGGAAAATGGTGGGGGAGCAGGGCCACCCTGTGGTCCCCACATGAGGGGCCATCCCTGCAGCACCCCAAGCAAACACAAACACCTGCTCTACGCCAGGCTCTCGGTGGCACACCGGATACCAGATGCGGCTCTTGCTGACTTGGAGCCTCCATCTAGTTAGAAAGACAAAATCAAATGGCCCATGAGAGCGAACCTCGAGGGTCCTGTGAGTGCCACCTTAATGAGAGATATGCAAGTGACGTGGGAGCTGGATTCTGAATATCTTTCTTCTCATCACCTCTTTGTCCCTGTGAGACCACAAATCTAAATACGCATTTATCTCAGAGCTAAGACTAGTGGAGTCTGGAAGAAATATTAAATAAGAGCAGAAATTTAGAAAAGTACTTGCACTGGATGCTGCCTCTTGTCTTTCTTTTTTTCCCTGGCAGACGACAGGAGTAAGACCCAACTCGGAATGCTCTCGAGATATGTTTCTACCCGTTTGCAATTAAGATCTTCATCTCCCATGGCTTTACCTAGCAGTATGTGGTCGCATTCCAGGTCTCAGCCTCAGATTACACTGACAATTTTCTTTGGGGACTCTGCTTTACGAGTGTCCTAGTCGGTGCCATTGTATCTTAATGGACTTCTCAAGTCATTTATCTGCTCACTTACCCAAACACCTCTCCTTTCAACATTAACAAGCAACAGAGTATTAAGATCTTTATTTCACTCCGCATAAGTAGAAATCTAGGCTTTAAAAAGATGTTTTGAGAAAGGCTACCTTTAAAATCGTTTTACTGTCAGGTATCAGTCTGTAATGAACAGGAAGTGTATTATGCATAATTTAATTACCACCCTCCATTTTCCATCCTACATTTCTCTTTCCAGATAAAGGGCCTCTGCTCACACCCCCTTATCTTTGTCTAACACCTCACCTCTGGGAGAAGGAGCTAGCAACAGAGAAGAGAGTTTGCTTACAACAATCTGGGGAGAAAAAAAGATGTAAATGAGGTCAAAGGAATACGGTTTTATTTTATTTTATTTTTTAAAAGATGACCAGTAAGGGGATCTTAACCCTTGGCTTGGTGTTGTCAGCACCATGCTCACCCAGTGAGCAAACCGGCCATCCCTATATAGGATCCGAACCCATGGCCTTGCTGTCATCAGCACCACACTCTCCCAAGTGAGCCACGGGCCAGCCCGCAATATGGTTTTAGTTCAGACTCTAGTGGCTACTCACACCTCCCTGTGCTTTTAAAGTGCTTCCAAATGTCAACTGCCAGGGCCATGGGAAGGGGCTTCATCCTGGTTCAAAGATTTGGTTTCAGACCCAGATTCTCCAGCATAGTCCACCACGGGAGGTTGGCAGGAGACTTCTGGATTTGACAAACCCCTTGGAATTAATCCTCAGCATGTACATGCTCTCAGTCTATTGCCTGATCATTTTTTAGCATTGTCTTTTAGAACCAGGTTGGTCTCAGGCATACATACTGCTCAGAAATCTGCAGAAGCTAAGGATGGAGTATGAGGGGTGGGAGGAGAGGGGGAGGAGTGGATTTCCAGGGAGAGATACCCAATTCAGTCATTCACTTGCTGATACTTCGCAAATGAAATCCTCTTCCTAAGGTCAAACACTAAGGAGGACTGGTAGCTCTTCGGGGTTGCAAGGGTAAATTCTGACCCCCTGCAAGGATTTTCAAGGCCACACTGCGGTGCTTGAGAGTTGCATCAATTTATGCCGAGGCTGAACTGACAGCTCTGCAGTGTGCGTATTTGTGGGGTGTAGGGTACGCAGCGTGATACTCCTGTTATCCAGCGCACAGCCGTTAGTTAATATCCCACACATGGCTACACTTTTGATATCACTAAGCACTGGTAGTTGGTGGTAATAGGACACGATGAATGGAAAAATAAAGTGGGATCAGAATTCTAGGACTCTAGTTCCTCAGTCTGTCTGATCCTGTTTCCACGTCAAGAACTAGGAAGGAGAAATATGTCATCTTAACTAAAGGTCAGGGTGAGCATAAAAGGACTTCAAGTGTACCAGTCTACATGAGGGGCTTAGGAGAAACATGACTTTTTATCCACACAAATGTGGGCATTGCTGGAATTTTTCATGGGATGGTGGACAGGAGCTTTGAAAGTCTTTCAGGATGAAATCACCTCTAGCCCTCTCTGTAGAACAAAGAACTTGTTCATGTGCTAGGGTGGACCCTTAACATTTGCTGAAAAATCTCCTGGTCTGCCTTCCAGGTCCTTCCCGCTCCACAGCAGTCTACTGTTTCTAAAGTCTATGATCGCCCCTCAATTAATGACATGAAATACTGTCTTTCTAAGTCCTTGAACTGACGCTTTCCAACTCTTATCCAAAGACCGGGTGAGAAAGAGTTTTCTAAGAAGGTCTACATCAAAATTACTCAATCTATCCTCTCTTCTTGGTACTTTAGTGTTTTTCTTTGGATACAGCCAGACATTGGAAAAGTAAATACTTAAACACTTAATTCTTAGGTTCCAAAAGAAAATACAGAGTTGCATTTTCATCAGGGGAGCCCCAAGAGCCAGGGTAGGAAGCAGTTAAGCACTTGGTTTGGATCAGCTAAGACTGTGGGGCTGGGCCCCTCCACCTCCCAGGAAACCTCACGTCAAATAGCCTTTCACTTGTAAGGGAAAGAGTTTCCTCCCCTGAGTTTTCTCTCATACCTTATTTTATCTCTCCCACCCCACACACACTTTTTTGAGATGAGAACCTCAGAATCAAATCTGAGACTCAATGTGACAATTGCATGGCCCCTGTGGCCTGTGTTACTTCTCACACCTGGCTCACCTACCCTGCTGGCCTTCGTCCTGCCTGCTTGTGCTAGGGTTACAAGCTGCCTCAAATCCTTTCTGAAATTGCAAGGTCAAAACAAGCAAACAAAGGGTTTCAAATAATCCATTTTATGCAGGTCGTAAATTGGTCAGACCCTTCGTTTGTTCTTCCAGTTTCCTTTCTTGTTTCCCATTTCAATTCTCACTACACTGATTAAGGAACAGTGTTACTAGTAGCTCTAACTTACAAGGCGTTGGATAAATGTTTGTTGAATGAATAACAAGAGATCCGCAAAGAGAAGAGACTGAGTTTTGCTCTGAGTTTGGAGATTCCCACCGCAGTACTCAGCTATTTCCAGTTTCCTGACCTCACTAACTGACCAAGTTTTGCTTTTCCTTATGAGCCTCCACTGTTTGGACACTGTTGTCGAGGAGCAGTCCCTTGGTCCCTGTCTCACTCTCATTGGGGCAAGGCTGAGAATACTGCACAGCAGGGGTTGGCAAATTTCTTTTGCAAAGGGGCACACAGTAAATATTTTAGACTTTGCAATCTATGCAATCTCTGCCAAAACTACAGCCGATCCTCATTACTCATAGATACTGTATTTGTGAATTCACCCACTCACTGAAATTTATTTGGAACCCCAAATTAACAGTCATGGTGCCTCTGCTATCATTCTGGAAAAATGTGAGTTGCCCAATGCCCACACTTTCAGGAGATGGCGAACAGGGCTGCTCTGCCTTGTTTCAGCTCCCATACTGTAAAGAAGCGTCCTCTTCATGGTACATTTAGTACCACGCTTTTTGCATTTGTGTGCTTTTTGTTAGTGATTTTGCTCTATCCAGTGATACCCAAGTACAGTGCTGAAGTGCTGTCTAGTGTTCCTGAGCACAAGACTGATGTGCCTGTGTGAGTTCCATGTTAATGAATCATGGGCCGGCCCCGTGGCGCACTCGGAGTGCGGGCTTGGGAGCGCAGAGGCGCTCCCGCGGCGGGTTCGGATCCTATATAGGGATGGCCGGTGCACTCACTGGCTGAGCACAGTGCGGGCGACACCACGCCAAGGGTTGTGATCCCCTTATGGGTCACAAAAAAGACCAAAAAATAAAAAATAAAATAAAAACAAAAAAAATTAATCAACAGTGCATATGAGGGGTCTTCAAAAAGATCATGGAAGGATTCATATTATCTTTTAGTTTTACTTTTCCATGAACTTTTGAAGTACCCTCATATTAAACAAGGTGGCTTTAAACAGAAACACACAAAATAAGTTTAGGTATCAATCGGTTGACAAAAATGTTGTGACCAGGGGCTCATAGGAAACCAACACTGTATTTTCTCTAGGTGTAATGGTTCAGTATTCTCTAATTCAGTATTCTTGATGACTTTATAGAACATAACTACCGTAAATAACCAGAGTCGATTGTATACAACTCTGTAGTTGTAGTGTGAAAGCAACCATAGTCAATGTGTAAACAATAAGCATGGCAGTGTTTCAATAAAGTTTTATTTGTGGTCACTGAAACTTGAATTTCATAGAATTTTTATATGTCACAAAATAGTCTTTTTAAAAAATTTTTTTTAATTTTCCCCGCAGCCATTTAGAAATATAAGCACAGTGTTAATTCTCTGGCCATACAAAACCTGGTGATGGGTGAATTTGGCTCATGAATCCCTGTTTGCCAACTCTTGCTATATAGCCTCGTTTTCAATGAATCCCACTGCAGAGGGGCCAGATCGTGATTGATTAGCAAGAACCACAATCTTATTCCCCCAGAAGTCTCTGCTATCCCAGGGTTATCTCTCCGATAGGCCTGAGAGCATTCATGGGTCTGTAGTACAGAAGGAGACAGTACTGAAGTTGGAGTCCAGAGAGCTGGGTTTGACAGCCAGTAGCAGCATGGTATCACTTAGCTCTTTTGCTCGAGGCAACTTTTCTGAGCCTCATACACAGTATAAGACACAAAGAAACCCGCGAATCTCCCAGCACTATAGTGCAGATTGAACTGCACAACAACAGAGGCTCTGCAGATGGGACTCCCTACACCACCCTCGGCACCCCTCCCCCAAGTTAAGCGGTTTTACCTGTATCTTTGGGGTACCTTGGCCAAGGCAAGCCTGCATAGAGAGAAAGCAGATGCAGACAAATCTCATTCCTTCTTGTCATTTCCAGGGGTCAGGGATACCATGCAATGTAGACCCCCAAAATGAGCAGAAAGATCTTTCCTGAAAAACTGTAGCCTCATTTCTGTCCACTCATGACCTAGTGTTTAAAGTACAACGGAGGTGCCCCCAGATTGCCCCCACCCTTGTTTAGGCTCATGTCAGTCAGATAATTTTCAGGCACAGGCAGAAACCTGCTGGTGAGAAACTTCTCAAGTGTCATTGCTTACAAAAGAGGGAAGAAAATAGAAAACTTTGTTTATTTTCCTGACCTAAAAGATAACATCGTTTTGCCCTTTCCTTTTGTTTAAGGTTAGGTGGGGAGCCTTCCTTGAAAGTTGCCCAAGAAGAAAGAGTTTCTCAGACATTTTTCCCTTAGCAATTTTCATTCAAAATGGATTGCTTTCAGTAATGATGATGATTAATATTATAAGAAACAATTTGAATTTCCTCGTGCATTAAATTGAAATAAGGATTTGAATCCCAGCATATCTGACCATTAAGGTGATCTATGAACTATGTAGGAATGTTATTATTGTTATTACATCTAAATAAGCACTGCTTGGGCCGGCCCAGTGGTGCACTGCTACAGTGCACCGCTTGGGAGCACAGCGGCGCTCCCACCGAGGGTTCAGATCCCACATACAGACCAGCCGCTCACTGGCTGAGCGAGGTGGAGACGCAACACCGAGGGTTGCGATCCCGTTGCCGGTCCCGGTCCGGTACGGGCGTGACACTGAGGGTTGCAATCCGTTGCTGGTCACGAAAAAAGACCAAAAAAAAAAAGGAAAAATAAATAAATAAATAAATAAGTACTGCTTTATAAATTGCCATTTCAGTCGATTGATAAGAAACGGGTGATAAAATTAAGTCGGCATTTTTATCCCAAGGAACTCAGGGCACTTTACAGTCAGGGTGTCAATCCTTTTGCAGATGAGAAACGCAGCATTCCTAAAGCCATAGCTTCAGCCCTTTGAGCTGGAGGGGACCTCAGAGAGCTCACCCCCAAGTGCTCAGTGTAAGAACGAGGAACACAAGGCTCCGACAGCGGGGGCCAACTTGCACATCTCACACTGAGAAAGACTGAATTCTGCACGTGGACATGAGCAGCTCTGTGACTTCAGCGCGCGTGTGGCGCGGGGGCTGGGGACCCGCCCCGCCTGGTGCTGGTGGCCGAGCCGAGCCAGCTGGGGGCCGGGCGGGGTCGCTGTGCTCCATCTAAGGACGGCGCTGAATCCCGAAGCTCAGCATTGCTATGACATAGGTATGATCTAGGTCTTTCTTTCCTTACCTGAGTTGCAACTCTCTAGAACATGATAGGAAATGAGCATCTGGCACATTTGTGCTTGTTACACTTTTCAAAGAAAACGAAGTGTCACCGAGTGAGAGGTTGCAAGGTGCTCAGAGATCATGATTTTCTCTCTTGTTTGAGAAATGAGGAAACAGATTTGGCCAAAATCCAGTGGGCTAGGAGGCCCTATCCCCCTCCCCCACCCCCACCTCCCTTCCTCCCGCCGCCCCTCTGTGCCCTTGCCTCCCACAATCCTGCAGTGCCACTCTTTTGATCTGGTGGGTTAGGACTTTACACCGTCCGTGCATTGAAAGCGTTGGAGTCAGAAAAGCTAACCTCACTTCTGCTGCTGACTGAGCACGTGGCTGCAGTGAGTGGCTTTACCTCTTGGAAAACAGGGATTGCAACAAGAGCTGGTGATAGGTGTACGGGCAGGAAGGACGACCTGCTGTCTCGGTGGAAGGCAGCGCTGCTCTGTGGCTGAGCCTCAGTAAGGTTTGAGCCCTACCAAAAATCCAGGGTGGGTTCCTGTCCCCCATTGCAACTGAAGCTGCTCCAGAAAACCTACTCCCTTTACAGGTGGCCCCAGGGCCCTGCCCTCCAGTGTGGTGGAAGGAAATGATTCCACCTGGCTTTTGGTAATTGTTTAAGGCCACAGCTTCCATTGCAAACAGAGATGGTTTTCAAAACTGTCCATGGAACACAGCCTTCCAAAGAAGGATCGATAGAAACACAGTGTATAAAACAGCCAATGGCGGGCTGCTTGGTTTGAAACATGGATGTGGGAGGTGGGGACCAGAGCACAATTTCATCCTCTCTGTGCCCCTCCATCATCCAGTGGCCTGGCAGGGGGGAGGCCCTAGGGGACATTTTGAAAATCACCTTCCTACAGGTGAAAGTTAAGGCTGGTATTAGTCCGTTTCTGTTGCTTATAACAGAAATACCTGAACTGGGTGATTTATAAGAAAATGAAATTTATTGCTTATAGTTTCAGAGGCCAGGAAGTCCAAAGTCCAGGGAATACATCTGATGAGGGTCTTGATGGTGGCAACAGTGACCTAGGGGTCTCACATGGCAGAAAATGGCAGAGACAGAACTTCCTATGTCCTCTCCTTTTAAAGCCCTCAGAGCCACGCCCCTGACCACCATTAACCCATTCACTCCTGCAGGGTCCTGCAATCCAATCACCTCTTCAAGGCCCCACCCTTCAATTATCATAATAGGATTTCCCACCCTCTTTACACTGTCTCCGTGGGGACTAAATTTGGGGGGGACATTCAACCCAAGGCAAGGCTCTTTCTTTTTATCTCCCCCCCCTTCTAAAGGTAAGAAATTAGGCTTTTTAGTATTTTCCTCAACGCCATTCACAATCTGGCCACAAACATTGTCCACCTCCCACCCCATGGTCCACACGTCAGGATATGATGTCCCAATTCCTGTGTCTGCCTCCACAGAGCTCCTTCCCCTCCTCTGCATCCTGATTCACCCTTCACAGCTCTGCTTAAATGTCACCTCTTCTGTCATTCCTTCCTTGCTGCTTTCTCACGTACTTCGTGCACACCTCAGAGGCAGCAAAAGTCACACTGCTGTGTGAGGTCAGTTTCCTCTCCTGGATCTTGTGTCCCTTGAAAACAGGAACTGGGTCTTATTTTGGCAATGTTTAGCTGATATTTAAAGAACACTGGAGTGCTGGGGGCTGGGGATGGAGTCGGGAGACGAGGCACAACCCTCCCAGAGAAGGGAGGACAGAGGACGGACAGTCAGCGACAGAAGCAAGGAAAAGATGCAGCATGGGCCGGCCCAGTGGCGCACTGGAGAGTGCGCCGCTTGGGAGCGCGGTGGCGCTCCCGCCAAGGGTTCGGATCCCTGGCTGAGCGCGGTGCGGGCGCAACACCGAGGGTTGCGATCCCGTTACCGGTCAGTAAAAAAGACAAAAAGGGGAAAAAAAAAAAGATGCAGCATGACGCAGAACTGTCGGTCCCGTGAGCAATGCAGCCGACAAGGGGAGAGAGAACGTGTGCTGGGGGGATGAAGGCATCCAGCTGTGGTGGCATGGGCAGGCAAGGCCACACACAGAAGGTGACGCGGTTGTCAGCCCAAGGTGGCGAGGGAGGGAACCGAGTGGATCTTTGGGGTGGGGGGTAGCCGGGTAGGTAGTGAAAAGTGGCCAAATTCTGGATGTATTTTAAAGAGAAAGCTGACAGGATTTGCTGATGGGCTGGAGGGGAGGGTGGTTGCTGAGTAACTCATTGGATACATGAACTAGTCCATCAGTCAAAGGCCAAGCATATGAATAGGGAACCCAGGATACCATTAAAAAACAAAAACAAAAAACCTCAACTGTTGCCTAAAACAAAACCTCTGACATCAATTATGTGGCCTTATGAATTAGAGACAGATAGAAGTTAGAGATTTTTAAAAATCTTATTCTGAATATATCTAGTATGTTCTTGTCATGGAAGTGCTGCTCCCAGCTGTGACAGCTTCACATGAGTGGCACTGTTTATTTCCTGAAAGGACATGGGACAGAAGAGCCTGAGCTCCCAAGATCTTCCAGGACTCTGGGTCAGCACAGCACCTCTTGGGGCCTCGTATCATAAGGCAGACTCACTTCTGTCTATTTGTGTCTTTATGAGCAACCCACAGGCCAAATAGGTTTCTGCAATTTTCTGTAAATGACATCATTTCTCTTCTTCTTCTTTTTTTTAATTTAGCAATTGGTGATTGCAGCTCCCTAGCAATAACTTTCTTTTAATTCCGTAAAATGACCCGAGGTAGGAACAGAGAACTACATGTCACATGTGTGCTAAAATAAGGCTTTTGGGAATTTTCAAGTTTCTCTTTTTACAACTGAACTCTCTCTCTCTCTCTCATTTCCTTCCCAACCAAGCTTGTTGGTAAAGGAGGCCACATGTGATGCAGTGTGGCTCCTGCCCCTGTCTTCAAGGAGGTTGTGCCTGCAAAGGACACAGGTGACGGCCACAGGGCCGATTCTGGTGCACGTTCCTCAGGCCTTCCCTGCTCCGTTTCTTTGCTGTCTTTGATGCCACTGGCCACACACTCCTTTTTGAAACTCTTCCCTTAACTTCTGCACTTACACTTTCTCCCTTTCTTTCCTCCTTCATTGTCCACTCTTTTTTGGGCTTCTGTATTTTTCTCCCTCTGTTCACCCTTTTGAGGGTGCACAAGGGTTCCAATTTCCCACGTCTTTACCAACACTTATTTTCTATCTTTTTGATAATAGCCATCCTGGTGGGTGTGAGGTGGTATCTCATTGTGGTTTTGATTTGCATTTCCCTGATGCTTAGTGATGATGAACATCTTTTCATGTGCTAATTGGCCATTTATATATCTTTAGAGAAACGTGTATTTAAGTCCTTTGCCCATTTTTGAATTGGGTTGTTAGTTTTCTGTTGTTGTTGTGTTGTAGGAGCTCTTTATATATTCTGGATACTAACTCCTGATGGAGTTTGGATGTATTGTCCTCCCAGAACTCATGTGGAAATCTGATCTCTATTGTGGCAGTTTGAGGCATGGGGGTGGATCCCTCATGAATAAGTTAATGTTCTCCCTGGGGGCAGGGGGCCTGAGTGAGTTCTCGCTCTATTAGTTCCCACAAGAGCTGGTTGTTTAATAGACCTGGCACCTCCTCTTTCTCTCTTGCTTCCTCTCACCATGTGATCTGCTTGTACCTGCCGGGTGCTGCCACTTTCCGCCATGAGTAGAAGCAGCCTGAGTCCCATGCCAGATGTAGCTGTCCCAGAATCGTAAGCCAAATAAACCTCTTTTCCTTATAAATTACCCGGTCTCATGTATTTCTGTTATAGCAACACGAAATGGACTAAAACAACTCCTTATCAGTTATAAGATTCGCAAATATTTTATCCTATTCCATGAGTTGTCTTTTCCCTCTGCTGATTGTATATAAAACATTTTTAAGAGAAAAATGTTTATACACACATACTTGAACTTAGGGAAAAACTGGGAAAACACACTAGAAAGCTAGGGGTATGGATTATGAAATTATGAGTGATTTTAATTTTCTTTATTTTATATCTAAAGATTTCTGGCATAAACATTACTTTCACAGATAAATGTTAAATAACATTTCTATACTATAATATAGCATAAGTCATAAAGCATAAATCATAGTTTTATTCTTTGAAGGTCTAATCAAAAATCAAGAAAATTATTCCGATTGTCCTCCTGTACTGAATCAAGGAGTGCTGATTCATTTTACTTTTCTAAGTTTTATTTTCCTTTTCTTTAAAATGCAAGAATTTTCCAGTACTGGCATTCTTTATTCTGAAGAATCTATGGGATGTATGGAATAGATTATCCTTAGGAAACCTTTCCCAATACTCTCTCTGCTCTCAAAAGGCACTTGTTCCTATTTCTACCAGAGCAGTCATCCCACAGCATGGTGTCTGGTTCCCCATCTCGATTTGCATGTCCTCAAAATCAGGGCCTTGCTTGCAACATGCACCAGCACAGTGCTTGGCACACATGTTGAATAACGTTGCCAAATCCAAATGGTGCCTCTCTGTTACTCAACTTCTCAGGAGCGTTTGGCTCAAGAGTGTCAACTGACTGCTTCTTCCTGTTGAAATGATGCCTTGTTTTTGCTTCTGTGACACTGAGCTGTCCTATTGCTCCTCCCTTTCCATGTCCTTTGTAAAGTCCTCTTCCTCTGCTACCTAGGTGCAATGATCAGAGTTCTTTAGTGCTCAGTCTCTTCTCCCGATTCTCTCTCCTTCCAAGACCTCATCTATTTTCAGAGCTTTAAATCTTACCTATGTACCAGTCATTTCCAACTGGCCCATGCCTCTCTTTGGAGCTCCAGCCTGGTGTATCCAGCTGCCTTGTGCTGTGTATTTCCTGTTTGCTCTTCTCGATCTGCTCTCTGCTCTTGTTGACCCTCCTCTCTGCCTTGGTATGTTGACCATTACGGATCACATCAAAGACTCTGACTTGCAGCTGGGCTTGGCCAGTAGAAGTTTCCAACAGAAGACTGAAAGGCAGGAGGAGAGTAAGGTCAGTTTTACTCCAGCTCTGTCTCTATGGTTGGCCTCAGGCTGTCTGTATGTCTCTCCTGAAGGGCATCGCTCCTATCAGGAGGCCACCTCTGTCCAGCACATGCTCCCCTTCATGCTCTTTCTCTCTGTCTGTACCAGTTACTGCCCATTGCCTTTGCCCTTTCAGACCTAGGCATGGTGCGTTTCCCCTCAGGTACTAGCTTCAGGGGACTGGACCATCTCTCCTAGCTTTTCCTAAACTCTGCTCACACCTTTGTAAATAGTCCTTTTATTAAACTACCCTCAAAATTACCCTAGTTTCCTGCCAAGACCTTGACTCATTATATACCTACTTTACATCTGCCCTCAGAATTCCCACAGTCATCACAAATATGACATGTCCAAATCAAAACTTTTGGTTTTCCTGCATATCTCCTTCTCCCCACTTTCTGCTGTCTCTGTGAATTTTACCCCCACCAGTCCGGGTGCCCCTAAGAGGCTCATGATTGCCCCATCTTCCTTGCTCCCACTCGCCACCTTATCTATCACTACGTCTGCAAATTCAGTTTCCCAGAGCGGGCTTCTTATTCATTAGATCTCAGCTTAAATGTTATCTTCTCAAAAAATCTTCCTCTACCCAACCAGGTAGGGCCCCCCATCTCTTTATTCTCTCTCCATGAACTAGTTTGTTTGCCCCCTAGGAAGGAATAGCACATCCTAATGTTACTTAGGAAGTGATTACATTTTACTTAAGAGTTATGTTTCTTTGGCAGAAAAGGGTCTCTGAGCTATGAGAGATAATGAATATAACTCTTAAGGTCAGTCATTTTGTATATACCCAAACGAATGGAATCATCCTGCTGAAGGGACACCTGCACTCTCATGTTCATTGCAGCTCTGTTTACAATAGCCAAGATATGGAGTCAACCTAAATGTCCATCAACAGATGACTGGTTAAGGAAAACGTGGTATATATACACAATAGAATATTACTCAGCCGTAAAAAATGAATGAAATTCTGCCATTTGCGGCAACACGGGTGAGCTTGGAGAAAGTTAATGTTAAGTGAAATAAGCCAGGCACAGAGGGAAAAATATCACATGTCCTCATAATGGGAAGTAAGAGAGAAAGAAGTAAGGAAACAAAGACCACAGTGCTGTGTTAGACTTGCAGAGGGAAAGAATAGACCTGGGGTTGCCAGCAGGTGGGGGGGATTGAGAAGAGGTTGGGTGGTGGACACAGGGAATAATTGCAATTTGAGATGGTGGGCATGCTGACAGCACTGATCTGCTCACCACCTCTTTGGCACAGGTGATGATGGTCAGCTCTGTACCCCATGAACATGTATAATCAAAAAATAAATAAATAAATTTTTAACTAAATAAAAAACAAAAACGGTCATCCAGTTTGGAGGGCAATTTTTCCTGGGCTTGTTCTAACATGGCAGAATTAATCTTTGAAGTTCCAGACCTGCAGCCATGCTAACCTCTTCAAGATACAGTACCTCGGGCCGGCCCGGTGGCGCACTGGATAAGTGTGCCGCTTGGGAAGCACGGCGGCGCTCCCGCCTGAGGGTTCGGATCCCACATACAGACCGGTTCCTGCTCACTGGCTGAGTGAGGCGCGGGGGCAACGCTGAGGGTTGCAATCCCGTTGCCGGTCCCCGGTCCGGTACGGGGGCAACACTGAAGGTTGCGATCTGTTGCCGGACACGGAAAAAGACAAAAGACAAAAAAAAAAAAAAAGATACAGTACCTCTCAAAGCCTCGTGGAAAATAAGCCATTGACTTTATCCATCTTTTCTACATTTATAGAAATAAATTATATAACACCTAAGGTTCATAAAAGCCTAATGCTATTGGCAATGAGTGTCAGGATTTATCCTAGACTATGCATTTGTTTCAAATAATCTCCATATATAAAAGCAACTTTAAGAAGGTGTAATCTAGATGCCTAAAATGGTAGATTCATGACTGTTTTTGACATAGTCAGTAAGCTACAAGATCAGAAAACAAAACAAACACCCAAAAACTTAAATGAAAGGAGACATTTCTAAAAGAAGATGCCTTCCTTTTGTCAAAGGTCTTCAAACACATGGAGTCAGACAGAAAATAGAAGTAGATTTGTGGGCTGGCTGGTTAGCTAAGTTGGTTAGAGTGTGGTACTAACACCAAGGTCCAGAGTGTTATCAGAAATTAATTTAAATATTTACCTATTTTCTTCTTTTGGAACACTGCCTGAATGAAACATCCATCATCTGTGACTGAGGAATCACCATGGTGTTTAGGGTCTGCATTATACGGGTTTTATCTGCTGGAAGACTTGGGATTGAACCAAGCAAAGGCAATAAGTTCCTTGCGTGCTACCTTTAGGTTGGCATTCAGAAAAATATATAGGGATGAGGAAAGGATAAAATAAAATGCTAGTCCATCCCATGAACATTTATTGAGTTTATCGGCAAGGCACTACTCTAGGATCTGGGTGTTCAAAGGTAAACAAGATAGGATTTCCTCCCTTCGGGAAATTGACATCTGAATGTGAAACTGCCTTGAAAAGCACTGTAGAAGTGTTGAATTACAATGATATTATCTTGTTGCATGTACAGTGAGGGGAAACTAACAGCCATACTCAGAGAACAAGTGTTACGGGTTGAATTGCATCCCTCCAAAATTTATATATTGAATTCCTAACTCCCAGTATCTCAGAATGTGACCCCAATTGGAGAAAGGGTCTTTCCAGAGGTAATCAAGTTAAAACAGGGTCATTAGGCTGGGCTTCTGATTCAGTGTGACTGGTGTCCTTATGAGAAGAAGAAATTTGGAGACAGACATGCATACAGAGAGAGTGTTGTGGGAATGCAAAGTCAGCCTTCTACAAGCCAAGGACAGAGGTCTGGAGCAGATCTTTCCCTCACAGTCCCCAGAACGAAGCAAATCTGCTGACTCCTTGATTTCAGACTTCTGGTCTCCAGAACTGGGAGACAATAAGTTTCTTTAGTTTAGGCCACCCAGTCTGGGGTAGTTTGTTTCAGTAGCCCTAGAAAAACAATACGACAAACTGGGGTGAAAATAATTCAGTTGCAAATGGGGGCACCAAGTTCAGGAAAAAGATGCAAGAGTGTTTTGACTCTCATCACTCCTCTACGATCCTCTTCTGATAATCTTCCTAGGACACCGGGCTTTATTTCCTTCCTCCCTGGGCTACTTAAAACAACAACAATAACAAAGAACCAGGAGTAAAAGATGGCACTAGAGCCTATTTTTCTGGAAGCCTCTCAGTGAGCTCCTAGCAATTTCAGAGGCATTTCCTTCACTCCATTGCTCAAAATCCCTCAGCAGTCCCTGCACTGTTAGAGCACAAAACCTTGTCCTGTGGAGACCTGGGGGTTTGGACACTCTAAGAAACTTGTCTGGGTGATTAGGCCAGGGAGAATCAGAACAGCAGGCAGATGGCTCCAGGATTGCAGAACTCTATATGGTATTTATTCTGTTGTTGCTGACACTGGTGGTAACCATGGTGGTAAAGGTGTTGTCTTCAGCTAGTTGTGCATAAAAAGACAATCTCTCTTCTCATGGAGCTAATAAATACATAAACAAGTAATTAAGATAAAGCAGGGCAATATGACTGAGAAAGACCAAGTATAAAGGAGCTAATTCAAATTTGGGGGTCAGGAAAGACTTCTTCGAGAAGGTAACATTTGAGTTGAGACCTCAATGATGAGAAGGAAAAGCCATGAGAAAATCAAAAGGAAGAGTGTCCCAGGAAGAAGGAAGAGTTGGTGCAAAGACGCCGGGTTCAGAATGGTCAAGTCAGCTGGTTTGAGGAACAGAATAGACAGCAAATACTTGGCATGGTGGTGAGGTCGAGAAAAGGTGGCGAGGTGGCTGCAGAACCAGATGCAGAGCTCTTGTTATGGTGCGTGCGATTTAATTGAGAGTACTTCGACATGGCAGTGTGGTGTCATGTGTTAGTATATGTGTGGGCGTGGCTGTTATCTGGAATGAGATTCTGGGGATGGTTAGCTATAATTTTAATAGTGAAGGCCATATTCCAGAGGCAGTTACTAAAACCTAGATCAGAGGCATCGCTAATTTGTACAAGGAATGTTAGAAATATGTTTCATTGGTAGAATTATAGTGTACTTATATGTTAGAAATGGGTTTTTCATTGTAGAAATTATTGACATTCAGTATATACGGACTGGCTAAGTTAGAGACATTCTTGAATATAAAAATTCTATTCAACAACTCTACTAAAAAATAGGCAAAGGATTAGAATAGGCATTTTACCAAAGAAGATATTCGAATAAGTTAATAAGCACATGAAAAGATGCCCAACATCACTAACCATGAGGTAAATGCAAAGCAAAACCACAGTGAGATATCACTTTACACTCACTAGGATGGCCATTATTTAAAAAATACAAAACCAGGAAATAACAAGTGTTGGTGAAGATGTGGAGAAATCAGAACCCTGGTGTACTGCTGGTGGTAATGTGAAATGGTGTGGCCATGGTGGAAAATATGATGGTTCCTCAAAAAATGAAACATGGCACTACCATATGATCCAGCAATTACACTTCTGGGTATATACCCCGAAGAATGGAAAGCAGAGTCTCCAACAGATAGTTGTATACCCATATTCATGGCAGCCTTATTCTCAATAACCAACAAGATTGAAACAACCCAAATATCTGCTGACAGATGAATGAATAACAAAAGGTGGTATATTCATACAATGGCATATTATTCAGGCTTGGAAACAAATGAAATTTTGACACATGCTACAGCATGGATGAACCTTGAAGACATTATGCTAAGTGAAATATGTAAGAAATAAAAGGGCAAGTATTATAAGATTCCACTTATATGAGGTACCTAGTAGTCCAATTCATAGGGACAAAAGTAGAATGGTGGTTGCCAGGGCCTGGGGGACAAGGGGGTGGGGGAGTGGAGAGTTATTTTATAATGAATGGGTTTGGTGTTTCAGTTCGGGGTGATGAAAAAGTTCTGGAGATGGGTGGTGGTGATGGTTGCACAACAATGTCAATGTCAGTGAACTGTATGGTTAAAATGGTAAGTTTTGTTGTTTATTTTACCATTTTTTAAAAACAAAAACAAACAAAAACTCTTCAACTCATTAGAAGCCACAGGTTTACATATTTCTCAAGACTCAAATTTTTGCCCTTGGATTACCAGAATTGGAAGATTGAAGTCTAATCCCACATTGCTCAGCTGAAGTACTAGAGGCTCAGAAATATGTTTGTCTGGGGATACATATCAAATCAAATCAATTTATTGAGCACTAACTGTGTGTGATGGCTACTTTTATGCAACTTGGCTAGGTGATAGTACCCTGTTGCTTGGTCAAACATCAGTCTAGAAGTTGTGGTGAAGATATTTTTTAGATATGATTAGCATTTAAATCAAAAGACTTTGAGTAAAGCAGATGACCCTCCATTATGGGGGTGGGTCTCATCCAATCAGTTGCAGGACTTAAGAAAAAAGACTGAGGTCTCCCTTGGAGGAAGAGATTCTGCCTCCAGGCTACCTTCAGACTCAAGACTGCATCATCACCTCCTGGCACAAGTTCCAGCTTGCCAGCCTGCCCTGCAGATTTTGTACTTGCCAGCTCTACAGTTGCAGATTCATCAAAATGAATCTCTCTCTCATTGATTCTGTTACTCTGGAGAATCATGACCAATACAAAATAGAAAGGGCACAATGGGGATGTTCAGGTGGCTTTGCAGGGTTGGTGGCTCAGCTGGGTTGGTGGCCACTTACCAGACTGTAAACCAGAGCAGTTGTTCTGTTCCATGTAGTTCACAACATTGCTTGAGAATGAGTGCTTTGTCTGACACATTCAGCTCTTGGACGACAATTTTAAAACGATGCAAACCAAAAACAAAATTAAATCCTTTGAATTCGCTTTTTTTCCCACTGTGACATCCTGTTCCTCTTAGGAATAGTGTGACACGTGTGTCAAATCCACTTAGATTCCTCCTACACACTCATAATCTATTTTCTGGGAGTTAAGCTGAAGAAAGCTTCCTCTTCCTCATCAGCAACGGCTAGAGTGTGCTTGCTTTAGTAAACAGCGCACATGCATGCTGGGTGTTCTCAGAAAGCTCTCTGCTTCATTCTCTGGCTGTCCAGGGCCAAAGAAAAATAACTGAAATGTGCAATCTCAGCTTTTTTTTCTATCTAATATTATCAGTGCTTGCTACCTTTCATGGAGGTCCTGTATGGATGGTTGCAAAACAGGATGAATTTTCTTCTGAAAATAAACGAGCTGATTTTACCTAATGGAAATTATACATTGGTTAGGATTTCAGCTTCTTTTATTTCTCTTCTACATGAACCTTATTATACTGAAAAAAAATGGGAAAGTTGAAGGAAAATATTTGAATAATTAAGGTTTGGGTCACATGCGTAATTTTCATTGCATTCATTTAATGCTGATTTTAAGCAACAGCATGTTTTTGATCAGATCTTTCTGATTGCAGTCCTCTTTCTCTCTCCCACAGCTACCCACTGGCTACTGGTTTAGTCAAGGGCGTTGGGGCCAGTGGTTTAACAAGGTTTTCAAAGGATAAAAAGAACTCAGACCAAGGGATTGAGCACACTACATAAGACAGAAAGCAAGCTTCATTTCAGGAAGCTAAGGGATGAGTCAGACATTTGCAGAAACCAAGGAGAATTGGAGGTAGGAATTAAAGCTGGGACACAGAAGCTAAGAATCTGGGATGAATAGCATAAAGTGACCAGCTAGAATCCACCCTGGCTTTCCTTGCTTCCCTTTACAGTGGGATAAAGGAAAACTGGACATCTCTGCATCTGCTTCCCATATCTTCTCTACGGTTTCCTGCTAGCTCTCCCCACCCTCAGCCACCCCTTGCCCATCTCCCCATACAAATCCAGTGGATGGACTGGCAAGGCACATTACTTACACGCTCCTTAAAGGGCACGCTGCTGGTATCTGAACTGGGTTAGTCAGCTGTGAAAACCCAAGGCTCGCTTGTGACTCTGACTTGCCTTTTCCTTATTAAAATGCGTTGTTCCCCTGTAGTGTTCCCTAGAGCCCAAAGTGAGGGTTTGCTATGATGCATGCGATTTTTAAATGTGAAATGCATCCCTGTGATAGGAGTGTAGGACCAACTTGTTAGAGTTTACATGGGGTCTATATTTACGAGACAGGCTGTATCCAAGACACGTGTAAAAGCTCAAAAGAAGACAAAACAACAATGAGGATGTTGTGGTAGTCAGGACAAAACCATGAAGCTGGGAAAAATAAGGTGAGGTTCCTTGCGTAGATCTGTGCTTAGGATGCTTGCGATAAGATCCTGTAGTGCTGCCAAACATGAGGTATAAATGCAGCTTGACTCTGTTAAGCACCAGCCTAAAAGGTGACCGTGTGACAAGTTGCATGATTGGGGAAGGAGTGGTTACAACAGACGCACTGTGGTTGCTGAAACAGAGATTAGAGGAAACGCCACCCTCCCGCCACCCTAATCACCACCATCAGCCTCCACCTGTCTCTGGGGACAGCATCAAGAAGACTGAGTAAGAAGCTGGTTAATAGACACAAATTTTCTAACATCCTTGGAATAAAAAAACCCAACCATCTCTAAGGACTGGAACCACATGGATGTAATGAGAAACAATAGGCTTGCCTTCAGAATTTAGTGACTTAACGAAAAAGGTGAGTTTTATGATTTAATAGATAGGACTGAATAGATGGCTTTGGATGAGCATTTCTTTTCTTTTTTTTAATTTTATTTTTATTTTTTAATTTATCAATATGCAATGTGGTTGATTTTCATGTCTTTTTACCAATTCCTCCTTTCCCCCCTTCTGTCCCCCCCATCAACATCATAGCTGTTCACTTAACAAGGAATTATTTTCATTGTTGTGCCTTTTTCCCCCATTTATTTGTTTGTATATTTATTTATTTATCTTTATTAGCTCCCACATACAGGTGAGAACATGCAATATTTTTCTTTCTGTGCCTGGCTTATTTCACTTAATATAATTTTCTAAGTCCATCCATGTTGCTGCAAATGGTAGTATTTCATTTTTTCTTTTTTATAGCAGAGTAGTATTCCATTGTGTAGATATACCACATTTTCCTTATTCACTCATCCAATGATGGGCATTTAGGCTGATTCCAACTCTTGGCCATTGTAAATAGCACTGCAATAAACATGGAAGTGCAGCTATCCCTTCAACATGGTGATTTCCATTCCTTTGGGTGTACACCCAGCAGTGAAATAGCTGGCTCATATGGCAGTTCTATCTGTGATTGTTTCAGGAATCTCCATACCATTTTCCATTAGGCTACACCATTTTGTAGTCCCACCAACAGTGTAGGAGGATTCCCTTTTCTCTGCATCTTCACCAGCATTTATTATTCTTGGTCTTCTGGACATTAGCCATCCTAACTGGAGTGAGATGATATCTCAAAGTAGTTTTGATTTGCATTTCCCGAATGCTTAGTGATGTTGAGCATTTTTTCATGTGTCTGTTGGCCATTTGTATATCTTCCTTTGAGAAATGTCTATGTTTAAAGTAAAATACATATATACCCAAATAAATGGAAAGCATCATGTCAAAGGGATACCTGTACCCCCATGTTTATCACAGCTCTGTTCACAGTAGCCAAGATATGAAACCAGCCTAAATGTCCATCGACAGATGACTGGATAAAGAAAACGTGGTACTTATACACAAAGAAATACTACTCAGCCATGAGAAAGAATGAAACTCTGCCATTCACAGCAGCATGGATGAGCTAGGAGAAAATTATCTTAAATGAAATAAGCCAACCACAAAAAGAGAAATATTGCATGTTCTCACTCATATGTGGGAGCTAAAAAAGAGAACCAAACAAAATAAAACAAAAACAAATAATAATAATAAGTTGAACTGTTACAAGGAGAGAGAAAAACTGTGGTTCCTAGAGTCAGGACAGGGGAGAGGGTGGAGGGTCAGAGGGATGGTGAATGATGGCCCAAAAGTGCAGTGAGATGGAGCAATAAACCCTATTGGTGTACAGTCGACCCAGGAATCTATAATTAACAATGATTTACTGCATGTTACCAAAGGGCTGGAAGAGAGGAGATCAAATGTGTACATCACAAAGGAAAGATTAAGTTTTTCAATAACAAATATGCTAATTATCCTGACTAGATCAGCACACATTGTGTATATGTATTGAAATATACTCCATAAACATGTACAGTCAATATGTTTCAATAAAAAATTAAAAATAAATTAAGTGGGATATGTATGATCTGTCTGACAATCTGAAGTGCAGCGTTCTGCATAGAGACCTGTGGCTTCCCCAGTACGTACCTTCCAAAAAGGATGAAGTGGCTAAAGGAGAAATGAACTGCAAATGAGATCAACTATACGTTTTTGGGGGGTTACAATAACTCACACTTATGGGAAAAGCGTGAAACCATGAAATGAAATCGTGGCTCTTCAGTGAAGCGTGGAGGAAGGAGCATGAACTCACAGGGAACAGATCACAGGGAGGGGGCAGGGGGCGGCCGAGCTGCAGGAAAGGATAGACCACTCCCCACACCTGGGCAGAGCAGCTGCGCCCCAAGAAAACACCAGCTTGCCTGGGAGATGCCGCCCCCCTGCAAGGATGCAGTCCTTCAGCACAAGCAGCAGCATCTTGCAGGGGAAAGAGAGGTACACAAGCAAGAATTAATGCTACCGAAATTTTTGCAAGTGACTGGCAGATTTCCTCTATGGCAAAATGCTTTTCCCCAGTAGAATCTCCAAGCCATTCTTTTGAGTTAAGTATATTAGTCTGTTTTTGTGTTGCTATAACAGAATACCTGAGATTGGGCAATTTATAAAGAACAGAGGTTTATTTGGCTCACATTCCATGTCAGATGCATCTGGCACAGGCCTCAGGCTGCTTCTACTCATGGTGAAAAGCAGCAGGCAGCCAGCAGGTACAAGCAGATCACATGGCCCGAGGAAGCAAGAGAGAGAGGGAGGTGCCGGGGTCTTTTAAACAACCAGCTCTTGCAGGAACTAATAGAGCGAGATCTCATTCACTCCTCCCCCAGGGAGAGCATTACTCCACTCACGAGGGATCTGTCCCCATGACTCAAACAGCTCCCAACACTGCCACATTGGGGATCAGATTTCCACATGAGTTTTGGGGGAACAACACATCCAAACTCTCATTAAGTATGTTTTTTGTTTGTTAGCTTTAAATTTTTATTGGTCTGGTTTTGCCCTAGATAACTGGTTTGGATGAGGGCAGTAGCCCCCCAATGCCCATGGGGGATATATTCCAAGGTAGCACCAAACCCTGTATATGAGGGTACTTCAAAAGTTTATGGAAAAATAGAATTAAAGATAATATGACTCCACGAACTTTTTGAAGTACTCTTGTATACCATACCATGTTTTTTCCTATACATACGTATGATAAAGTTTAATTTATTAATTAGATACAGTAAGAGATTAACAGCAATAACTAATACTAAAATAGAATAATTAGAACAATATACTATAATAAAAGTTATGTGAATGTGGTCTCTCTCTCTCAAAATACCTTGTTCTGTCCTCACCCTTGCTGTGATGCTGTGAGATGATAAAATGCCTACGTGATGAGATGTCGGGAGGGCAAAGGTGTAACATTAAGTGACTAGTGACAATCCATCAGAAGGAGGATCATCTGCTCAGGGTGATCCTTGACCATCGAGCCATGACGACATCAGTGGTTGGATGTCAGGAGCAGATGATGTCCTTGACTAATGGGAGGTGACATCTACATTGTGGAGACACTGGACAAAAGGATGATTCACTCCCAGGCAGGACGGAGCAGGACAATGCAAGATTTCATCACACGACTCAGAACGGCGCACAAATTAAAATGTGTGGACTGTTTTTTTCTGAAATATTCCATTTAATATTTTGGGGCCTTGGCTGACCACAGAAAGTGAAACCTCAGATAACAGGGGACTATGGTACTGATACAGATGAATAACTTTAGTGTGTTCTAGAAGTAGCTCTGTAATATCCCAAAGCAGAAGGGACAGCCAGCTTCTGAATGTCGGTGTAAGTCGGATATTGTGACCAGAGCAATGGAAACTTTGTATTACAAACGACTGCAGTTCCACCCTTGTCCCCTTCTGTCACGGTCCTTAGGCAGAACAAGTAGCAGTTAGGAACAGGAGGGTTCCCACATTAGCCTTGAGTGGGGCACAGTGGCTTCTTGTCCCAGCCCCAGCTGCCCTCAAGTCATTTCCTCCCAGTGCCCTGCTCTTCCCCCTGGGAGACTGGTAAGGGCCTATTGTCTCCAGAAGGTCAAATACAAAGAACCGAGCCTTTTTTCCTCATCCCCTTCCCCAGCTTTCCAGGGGTGTTGCGATTCTACCCTCGCCAGATTCTCCCTAAAATCAGCACCACCCCCACTTTTCAACTCATGAGACACCATTATTTGCATTGGGTGCACAAAGGTGGCACCTTTTCCTTTTGGGGCCATGTCACTCCTGGCTCGCCCTGTCATTCTCAGCCACATCCATCTGTTTTTATGGTATCACAGCACTTAAAATGGTTTGAAATGATCTTGCATGTTAATTTATTTACAAGTTTATCGTCTATTTTTCCCCCTCTAGAATAGAAGGTCTACGGGAGCAAGGGCCTTGCTTGTCTTGAGGACGACTGTATTTTCAGTGCTTAGAACAGTGCTTGGCATATAGTAGATACACAACAAACTTTTTTATTGTTGAGAATAGAGGGGATAGTAAATTTTAAATCAGTCAACGTGATGAAATAGGATGTTCTATTAAGTGTTTCAATAGAGGAACTTAGAGTAGCCAGAGGTCACTGGGGGACTGGAGAGCTGAGGAAAGAAAAGCATTAAGATGGTGTAAGTGGCTCAGGGAGGCAGTTCTCAAAGTGTGTTCCATGGACTACTGGGGTTGGTGTCCCTGAGAACCTTTCAGGCAGTCTGTATGGTCAAAACTGTTTTCATAATAATACTAAGATGTTTTTCTGCCTTTTTCCCTGTGTTTACATTTCCACGGATGGTACAAAAGCCAAAGAGGGTAAAACTGCTGATACCTTAGCAAGTATCAAGGCAGTGGCAACAAATTGTCACCACACTCTTTTGGTAAAAATGGAATGCCTTTGATAAATCAGAAAAATTAATTTTATTAAATCTCAACCTTTGAGTACATGTCCCTTTAACATTCAGTGGGACCAAATGGGAAACATGCATAAAGCATTTCTGCTGAACAGTGGAGTGTTTGGTTTTCTCGAGGAACTACGCCTGGCAATTGAATTGTGAACTAAACTAACCATTGTTTTCATGGAACACTCTTCTTACTTTAAAGAATAAAGACAAACCATAGTTATTTAGACTTGGATATTTCACAGATAGTTTTTCAAAAATGAATAATATGAACTTGTCACCTCAAGTAAAACAACCAGTAGTGCTTGTTGCCAAAGAGAAAATAAAAAATATGAAAAACTTATGTTCATCACAGTGAGCTTAACAGTTTCCTTACAGAGACTATTTTGATGAGATTGGTGGTAATATCAATAAATATGATTTTTTGATGTATGATAAAATATGTCAAAATCTGGAAGATCTATATAACTCAATATTTTCCAAATGTTGCAAAATCATGCACACATAAATATTTTCAAAGTGCAAAATAGATCAATGGATTTCTTGTAACAGGGTTTAAAAACTTTATTAATAAGGTTGCAGATTCCACACTGAAATTAATTTTTAAAAAACTAGTACTTATTGAGTTTGGTGTAATATCAAATGATATGCACAATTATCAAAAATACTCCACCCACCCAAAGGGGCTGATTTTTCTTCATAAATTTCAATGAAAACAAGATATTATAACAGACTGAATGTAGAAGCAGAGCAGATATGAGACTCCAGCGGTTTTCTATTAAGCTAGATAAAAAAGAATTTCTTAAACTGTAAATGACATCACTCTTCCCACTAAATTTTTGTTTTGTTTTGGGACATATATTTTTCATAAATGATGTTGTTTATATTAACACGTAATGCAGTATTGTTACTTTAAAATGAATAAATAAGTTAAGAATTTCTCAGTATGAATTTCTAATATGGCAAATATCAACGACCCACATGAAAAAAAGCTGTCTGGAATCCTCAATTTTTAACAGCGTGAAGGGGGTTCTGAAACCAAAATGGTTAAGAACCTGTGGCCTAGATCCAGCCTAAGAGACCGCAGTGGTAGCCCCAAAGTCAGCAAGGCCTTTTCTTCTCCTTTTCTCTTTACTTGAAGCCAGGTTCACACCAATGATATGAAATAGAAAGCTAAACAGAAGGAAAGAGGCTGATATTTATAGTGTCCTTTTGTGCCATTGGTCATGGTCTGTCCCTTCTCGGAACACTCTGTGAGGCAATAGTTAATCCCATTTTGATAGAAGAAGGAGGCTCAGAACAGTTGGGCATTTTGTGGATAAGTAGGTCCAGAACCCCAGGTCTGCTCAGCGCTTCCCATGACACCAAAATGCATTTGGTGACGATCGGAAATATTTAGGTCCCAAACACTTTCACCTAAAATATAAACACAACTGAAGTAAAATATGGTGTGACTTGTTTGAATGATTCCAACAACTGCCTTGGTATGCTACCTCCCCAGGCTAGAGAAGACAATGGCCTCACAAAAGAGTCACCAAATTTCCTGCAAAACTCTATAAACCAGCTGGGCCTCTCTGTAAACCTCTTGGAATAATTCCTCTTCCTAAGGAGAAAGGTTGCTTTTTTTCCCTTCTGTTTTTGTTCTGGCATTCTTTTGTGAGTATGGAACTGATTACTATCTAGGACCGAGCAGCCTGAGGTGGGCCTCCTGTGTGAACGGGAACGCCCTGACTTTCAGCCCTTCCTTTGACTGTTATCTGGGCTGCTGGCCCCACGCTGGGGTTTCAGGTGGCCTCCTCCAGTTTCCTGTATTGGGATCATGGTGGATGGTTGTGCACGTGCAGGCAGAGAGAAGAGGGGACACAGAAGAGAGGAGGTTTCTACGCAAATTTACTTGGATTTTGTGAAAGATTTTCGGCTCCACGTTGAAAGGGCCACATGTTTTCATGGAAAGAGCACACTGGTGAGCAAACATGAGGGTCCACGGTCTGCCTGCCACTAATTACCTGCCTGGTTTAGGGCCAATGATTTAGTCCTCAGGCCCAACCCTGCTTCCTTCTAAGGCTTCTTCTAGCTCTGACATTCTGTGACTCTGGCTTCTACTCAACGCTTCACTGTCCGGCTCCCCACTCTTTGCTGTTCTGAAACATTGGTTTTTCTTCCTTCTGATTTCACTCCCCCCAGGCTCTTGGTTCTCTTTATTTCCCTTACTTATGCCTACACGATAGCCCCGTATGTTTAAGTTCCTCTCGAAATGCCCCTCTTCCACCACCTCTCAGTATTCAGCTGCCACTGTCTGTAACAAATAATACAAATGTCAACTTGGTCTTGGAGAGCAGGTCCCAGCGTGGAGAGTGCATCCTCCCTAAGCCTGCATGACGGCCCGCAGACGCTAGGCACTACTCTAGTTTTAGTCAATCCAATTAGCTTTAAATATGCAGGAGAGTGGCATATTTAATTCATCTGCTCTTCTGCCCGAGGATGAGCATTTTAAATGGCACGAGGACGTGAGCCTTGTCGCTTTACAGAAGAGCGCTTCCCCAGATCCTCCACAGGGGGCTTAGCGCCATCTAGTGGTGCGAGGGGCTGACGCTTTGCTGCCTGATGCACCCAGGGCTTGACGTAGAAAACCTGTTGACTGACATACAGGCAAACAGGGATTTAAACAAAATACTAGGAACATTTGCAGCAGATCACTTAGTATCCCCAAAGTTCAAATGTGTTATTAAACATGCAAATTTGTGCAAGTTGCATAATCCCCGGAACCATGCAAAGTAAGGATTTATGAGTGTGTGCAATTTAGATTATGAGTCATGTTTCAGTTTTTAACTTTTCAGTGAGATGTTTGCGTTCTTAGTGTGGAATCCAAATGTCTGTCGGTAATTTATGTTCCTGTGCAAAACATGAACAAGTTTCTTAATTTTTATCAGCCTTGGTTTCTTTTTTTCTCATCTGTAAAAAATATAAGAACCCTTTCAGTTCTTTAAACAATTTCAATGAGCAACAAACACTCCAATTCTGTGATTTACTCTAGTAATTGTACTTTGGATCCATGCTTCTTCCTTCCATCCTCCAAGAGTTTAATGTTAATAGGAGGTTAATAGGTAGAAATAATTCCAACAGTCATTTACTGGGTACTGCTATGTCTTTCATATTGTTTTAGGTAGTTTACACACATTTGGTTTTTTATTTAGTATTTTTAAAAATCTGACTTACAAAACTCTGCAATATCATTATGCTCATTTCACAGATAAGGAATCTAAGGCTTATCGCAACCTGCTCTTCATGCTTGCAAACTAGTAAAGAAGATAAAAGAGAAACAAGTGAGAAACGTTTGCAGTGAGGAGCATGGTGCAAATTGCCACATTCCAACAATACTGTATGTAAAGTATTCAAGCCACTTAGAGAAGATATCGCTCTATCTTAAACATATTGATAAAGCTGCTGTCCTAAGGCAATTGTTAGAGAAGTACTTTTTAAAAATACATTTTCCAGGGCCGGCCTGTGGCTCACTTGGGTGAGTGCGGTGCTGATAACACCAAGGCCACAGGTTCGGATCCCATATAGGGATGGCCGGTTTGCTCACTGGGTGAGCATGGTGCTGACAACACCAAGTCAAGTGTTAAGATCCCCTTACCGGTCATCTTTTTAAATAAATAAAAATACATTTTCCAGGGAGTCAGGGGAAACAAATATTTATGAAGATCTACCAGGTGCCCAGACCAGAGCTGAGGCTTTCACAAACCTCTTCCCCGTGAGCTGAGTACTGAGGAGAGGTGGAGGCACAGGCCCTCCAAGGTTACTGCCATGTCCCAGATCTGATGCAAGGATGGCAGGTGACCAGTACCACCAGCATCGTGGCAGGTGCCCCAAGCCTAGCACAACAACAGCATTCTATTTGTTTCCGTTGGATGGTTGGTTTGGGTCTTCCTTTTAAAAGCTGGACAGTCCTTCCCAAAGTGTTCATACATTTTATGTGGAAAACAAGGCTTCCAGGTCAAATCGTATGGAAAACACTCAGCTGAGAAGAGTTAAGTGTTTTTCTTTGCTCTAGAGTGAGACTTCATGAAACCTTTCGTATGTCAATGTATGTACTTTTAATTAATTTATAAATTAAATGTATTTGAATATGTAGATTAAATGCAGTTCTATGTCACATAATTCAAATAACCCCAATAGCTAGGGATAAGGCAGAAAGTGTAACCCTTCTCCCCATGCTAGGAATGCTGTGACCTAACCACTTTTAACAGGTATTTCTGTGTGTATATTCCCGAAAACATCCTAGAAGCATCACCTCGCTTACGTGTCATAGCACACTAATCCTGATGAATGTTGAAAAAATGTTCTCTAACTGTCAAACAGCAACCTTGGGGGGGCAGGGGAGACAGAGGTTGTGTTCTCCAGGTGACACACCCCTCCAGCATCCCATCCTGAGGTTACCTACCTGGTTTCTGTAAGCACTGGGGTTTGTTACCAATGGTTGAGATTAATGATCAGTCGCTGCCACACTGACTTGATATCCAGACAAGCTTTTCTGTAGCACAGAAATTAGTCATGAAATTCTATGGCATAAGTTGTATGTTTAAGAAGTCTATTAAGAATTCCTAGGCTGCTTGCTGAACACTTTTTGTTTCGACCCTGAACCATTCAATCTTACCATTTTAGTAACAACCTCTTTCCTATGTGCCAGGTCCTTTGCATATACTAACTTGGTTCATCCCCCAGCAACCCTGTAAAGACAGATGCATGGAACATCTTTGATTTATAGAAGAGGAACTGAGCCAGAGAATGGTGAGTGGTTAGGCAACTTCCAGAATCTCTTAGCACCTCCTACTGTTTCCCCTCGTTGGTCTTTGAGACTCTCCGTGAGATCCGCTTCTCAGAACTTCAGCTGATCCTGACGCAGCCTCACTGACCCATAATGCGATACGCCCCTTCCTTCCCCAACATTTCTCCCTTTCACCGCTACCCTGGGGTCACTGCTGTGAGCACGACACTGGAACAAGCGTCTGTGTCAAACTTTATAAGAAGTTTCTATTTGAGGATATAAAGTGAAAGAGGCAAAAAACAAACTTGATGTACACTCTGACTTCAGTTATGGGAAATGCATAGAAAAGAGGCTGGAAGGAAAGATGGTGAGGAAATTGCAGAGCTGGAGGGTAACAGAGGGTTTCTCTTTTCTTTTTCTTTTTCTATTTTCTTAGTTTTCTGAACTATGGTTATACTAGTTATTCAGTGAGAGAGGTTTACCTTTTTTATTAATTTAAAAATTTCTTCCCCTAAACTGAAGACATCTAGCAACTCAGATGATTACCATACAATATCACAAAATATAAGACGATCTTTGCAATGTTATCATTTATCAATTGTTTAACAATTATGGGGTGCCTTATGTATATATAATTTTGAATCCCTGTAAAAATTCACCAGAGCAGCTATTATTATGTTGTTTTCAAAGTTGAGGAAACAAAGGCCTGGAGGAGGCTAGAGATTTTTCTAAGACCACCTTGCTGGTAGTAGGATTTACAATAGTGGCTCATGTGACTTCAAAGTGCCCTCTCAGATTAACCTATGTCTACATTGGCTGTATTTCCTTGGACTCTTTTCACACAAATCCTCTCTATCAATTTATCGGTTGATCATCATCATTCAATCATCATTCATCTGGTAGAAATAATTATTATTCCCATTTTCAAGATCCCCAGAAATTGTGTTACTGTATCAAGATCATATGAAGAGTGGAAATGTTACCAGAGTCTACAACCTGCACAGTGCTCCTGGGTCCAGCTTCTAGCATTAACTCATGAGCAGGTGTGCTAGCCTGTCTCCAGGATGTCCCAAGGAACCCTGAGTCCTGGATTCGTGCTCTCATCTAGTCCCTGACCGCACTCATATTACATCAGGGTTGTTCTGTGTAACTAATAGAACACAGAAGAGGTGATGGCATTTCACTTCTGAGACTAGGTCATAAAAGACATGATGGTTTCCATCTTGCTTGCTTGCTCTCGGATCACTTATCCTGGGGGAAACCAACTGCCATGTCATGAGAACATTTAAGCCATCACAGACAGGTCTACATGGTAAGGAACCGAAGCCACCAGCCAACAACCATGCCAGTGAGTGACCTTAGAAGCAGATCTTCCAGCCCCAATCAGACCTCTAGATGACTGTAGCCCCAGCTGATAACTTGACTGCAACCTCGTGAGAGACCCTCAGTCAATCCACCCAGCAAAGTCACAGAATTCCTGACCCACAGAAACTGAATTTCTCACTCACAGAAACTGCAATAATAAATGTTTTAAATCACTAAGTTTTGGAGGCCAGTTGTTACATAGTGATATATAACTGATAGACATTTCAGATAACTTGTCTCTTTAGTTCACAGGACTTCAGACAGGGAAGAACTCTGCTTGAGGATCTGGACTTAAAGAACTACACCTGGGGAGACTCATCTGCACCAAGACACAGGTTGGACGATGACATCCTGGACATGGAGCTGATGCTGTATATGGTTGAGACCGTGGGGAGGTGTTGGGAGGGATGACAGTATTCTACAAGTGGGAGGAATGTAAATATTTTGTGGCTAGAGGGTGGACTGTGATGGTTTAAAATATATCCACGGATTATTTAACTTTCCTTTCAAAAGATGGAGCTTAATTCTCCTCCACTTGAAGGTGGACTGGACTTAGTGACTCACTTGTAATGAATAAAATAAAGGAGAAGTGGATTCTTTCCTAAATTTTAATTACAATTTATTAAAGTAAAATATGCATACACAAAAGTGCACTCCTAAACTCACAAAGTGACACACCCGCGTATTCACAGTCGGATTTGGAAGCAGAACAATATCCAGCCATTATTTTGAATTGTCACCATATATTAATTTTGACAGTTTTGGAATTCGTAAATGGAATTATGTATGCCATTTTTGTCTGGCTTCTTTCACTTAAATTATGTTTGCAAGATTTACTCTTGATGTTAAATATGGCAATAAATTATCGCAAGTCTGTTACATTAAATTATATGAATACACTTCAATTTACTTGTCCATTCTACTATTGATGGTTATTTAGATTGTTTCCAGATTTGGGCTCTAATGAGAAGTTCTGCTAAGAATATACATGTGCATATCTTTTTTTTTTTTTTTTTTTTTTTGTCTTTTGTCTTTTTCCGTGTCCAGCAACGGATCGCAACCCTCAGTGTTGCCCCCGCACCGGACCCGGGACCGGCAACGGGACCGCAACCCTCGGCGTTGCTCCCGCGCCTCGCTCAGCCAGTGAGCGGGAACCAGTCTGTATGTGGGATCACGAACCCTCGGGCGGGAGCGCCGCCGCGCTTCCCAAGCGGCGCACTTATCCAGTGCGCCACCGGGCCGGCCCATACATGTGCATATCTTTAGTAACATACGACTCTTTTTATCAGGTCACACCAGCCCTGGAACCACTGGGTCATCGTGTACTATTCTGGATTGGATTTGGGGCCACGGCTATTTATCCCTTTCTCTGTCCTTTGCCATGTGACTTTGCAGTGTCTCCTGTTAGAGGGGATTCAGCTTGTTCCACATCTTGCTCGACATCTGCAGCATTTGATGTTACAACTGTTTTTCATTCGAGACTTTCTTGGGTGTTTTCCTATCTAAATCTTACCTAGGTTTTCTCTGTGTTTGATAACTCATGGAATTGCAGAGAGAGAGAGACCACATACACACCGGAGGGATGGAAACAGTGTCACACTAAGGTAGCCAGGCTGCTGTGATATGCCATATTTATATATCATAAATATTTATACTGACATCTGGGTGACCAAGTACAAGTGTCTGCAGAATGTACACAGTAGTCCCTAACTTTCAGTTCAGGCTTTCTGTTCCATCCTCATAATTCCACAGGGCCATCTGGGTTTGAAGCTGGGGCCTGTGCTGAGTCACAGGGGTTGTCCTCAGCTCCTCGGGGAGGGGGCGAGGGTGGGGGCGGGGCTGGAGCACAGGACTGTGTCTGACTGATGGGAGCGTCTTCCCTGCGGCCCCTTCTCTCCTCCCAGCCTCTCCCTGGCCCTTTTCTCCCTTCTTCACTTTTATTCCTCTCTCTCTCCTTGCTTCCAGCTCTGGTGTTCAGGCTTTGGCTTCCACGGTTTTGATCTCCGTAGGAGCCTGTGGTGTGTGTTTGCTGTGCAGAGAGGGGGCTGGCAGTGGCGGAGCCCACAGAGGAGGAAAGGAGCAGGAAGAGAGGCCTCTTCTTGCTTTGGCCTTAGGGTGGAGTGGCTGTAAGACAATTAGACTTTTCTTCTTGCCAATATTTACTGCTCCTTTGTGTTACAGCCTACAAGGATGTTTCTTTCTTCATTTAGATTATTTTCCTAAGGCTCCCTTTGTTATCTTCATTTGGGTTTAGGCAAGGCCTCTAAAACGGGATTGTGTGTGTGTGTGTGTGTGTGTGTGTGTGTGTGTGTGTGTGTGTGTGTGTGTGTGACAACCCAGGCAATGGCGTGGGAGTGGGGAGATTTCCTGCCACACACACACAAATGCAATATTCTGTGATGGGCGTACTGACTGTTGACTATCTAAAAGGCCACCAGAACTGAAAAACCTGCTGACTGAACAAAGCTAAGTTTATTAAACCTACTGCCGTGAGGCAAACATCACTTCTTACTAGTGCCTCAAAAAAGGAAACTATGGTATTTGCATGGTTTCAGGGCCTGGGCTGGGTGGTTTTAAGGTGAGTCTTGCAAGGTGGGATTGAGATTGGGCAGAGTTGTGCCTCAATGGCTGTTGCTTGCTGGGTGCAGTAAAGTAAGGGTCCTGAAGCCACTCCTGACGCACAGCTGTGAGTCTTGGTAAGTAAGATGTCCAGCTGACTCACAGGTGGTTTTCTTCCAGAAGCGTGTATTTCCTGGAGCAAACAGCAAGGTGTTTTTTGGGTTTTTGTTTTTTGTCCTAGTATTATTTCACACAGGTGCAGGGAATGACGTTAGTTTCAGTTCTTGGGTACGACAAAAGTGGTAGCAGAAAGTGAGAGGAATTGATCCCTTTGAGGGGAGGGTTAGGAGGGAAGAGGATGAGGTTGGGAAAGGTTTCACAGAAGGGGGGTTACTGGAGCTAAGGATCGAAGCATGAATGTGAATTCTCCGGAGATGCAAGCTGGGAAAGGCTGGAGAGTGTTCCTCAAACTTTAATGTTTATACAAATCAACTGGGGATCTTGCTACAATGCAGACTCCGATTTTGTGATTCTGAGTTCCCAGGTGAGGTTGATGCTGCTGGTCTGCAGCCCACACCTTGAGTAGTTAGGTCCTGAGCCCATAGAAGGTTGTTCAAAATCTACAAGGTGTGAAATGATCAGGTGCATTCAGGGGACTTCAGGGTTTTCTTGGGGATGGAATGTCACAGGTTATGAAGAGAGAGTGCCATGAAGCACAAGGAGGGCTTGTGTGCCAGAAGAGGGGTACGCCAGGGCCCCAGCCTCAACAGCACGCTAGAATCCACTCCGAAAAAGATCTGAATTAGCAGGTTCCAAGTGGATCCTGTTCATTGGTATGTATGAAACACTCTGAAGGTATTTCTAATCTGTGACTAGGGCCGAGAACGATTTCTGTAAGCAAAAGAGAATACCAGTAAGGTTTTTAAAGCAGGTTTGCATTTTCGGTGACTCTGACAGCCGTGCCATGAGAGCCATAGTGGATGGAGCTGCACAGGAGGCTGGAGTTCAGCTGAGAGGAGAGCTCGGGAGTTGCCTTTATCTGCTGAATGAACATGGATTAGAATGCTAGGCCTGAGGGAAGGAGATTGCCCAATTTGGTGACAGAAAGAGAGCTAAGTACTGGAAATTTACTACAGTACTCTGAGCTTGAGGTGTGTTCCAGGAATGTGTGGCCTGTTCCTATTACGAATCTCTGGGCTCCTGAGAAAAGCACGGAGACCACTGACACCAGATGGGGACACACAGAAGCAGACATGGGTAGTGTGGAGTGGGCAGGGTGAGGACAGTGAAAATCGGTGGAGATATTTCCCTGTTTTGCTCAGTCCTGGCCCTGACCCTGCTCTGATCTAGTCCAGGCACCACTGGGCAATACCTCGTCGGACATGTTATCCAGAATATGCTTTTGTATAAATTCAAAATGTGAATTTTGAATTTTCATTTCAAAATGTGAATTTTGCATCGGGTACTGCAGTGAGGAGGTTGATCTGTTCTTTCAGACAGAGAGAACAGAACTGTGGTTACTAGGGTGGGAAAGAGGTGGGAGGTGGAATAGCACGAAATGGGTTAATGAACACAAAACAGCTAGTTAGGAAAATTAAGTTCTATGGGTGTACAGTCGAGCTAAGCATCTGTAGTTAACATTACTACATGTTATCAAATGACTGGAAGAGAGGGGATGGAATGTCCTCAACACACGACAATGACTCCGTTTAGTGATGATGAATATGCTAAGTATCCCGACTGGATCATCACATGTTGTACACAGCTGTGGATACTCAACTCTGCACCCCATGAATATGTACAATCAATTCCATTTCAATTTTTAAAAAGAAAAGAAATTTGACTTGTTGATGCTACAAATACTTGCTTCCTATACTTTTTTCAGTTTGAACTTTGCTCTTCTAATCAATACAGAGCTCTACCGTTTTTCTTTTTTACAACTAGAAAGGGAAAAGATAAACATCATAGTACTTGACATTACTCACCAGTTATTCATTTTGTCCTGCTTGTCCCTTAAAATGAAATGTCTGACACACATCAGGATAGTGTTACACTGTCCCACGTGCCACGAACCCTCCTTTCCTGATGCTTTGAAACTCCAATACAGGTTCTGTCTTATTTGATTAGACCAGGGCTGTGATCACTAACCTGACATGACAGGTGCAGAAATTGTACAGATGAGAAACTGATGCTCAGGAAGCTTCAGGCAATTGGTTGCAAGACGTCAGAGAAAGGGAGCCATTGCTGTCTTTACCTCCCTCCCGGGCCACGCCCGCCATGGGCCCTGGTTTGTCACTGGTGTGCTGGGGACGTTTCTCCCCAGCCGGCTGGACAGCCAGGAGCAATCGCCCTCAGCTGATGGGCAAGGGTCTCTTCAAAACCTGGAAACCAAGGCAGCCAGCTCTTGATTTTCCAATTCTAAAACTCCTGTCTAGGTGAAAAGCAAAATGAGTTTTTTCTCACCCCAGGCCTGCAGAAGGGACAAGTGGGAGCCAAGAGGAGGGAATGATTAAAGCCACAGAGACACCCCTGGGCTCGCCCCCTGCCCAGTCGGCCCAAGGCTGACCATCTAGTCTCTGTGTGATGAACACTGGACACTGCTGGAGTCAGGAACCGATTTTTAACCCATCAAACATTTATTGAGGGATTGCCACATGCCAAGCACTGTTCTTGGTGTGGGAGACAGAGCAGTGAACAGAAGAACCCCTGTCCTCACGACGCCCCACATCTTAGGGGGAAAGCAGACAATAACATGTACAAGTAGAATACACAGTGTTTAAAGATGATACCGGGGAAAACGAAGCATGGAAGCGGAATGGGGAGTGTGTGTGTGTGTGTGTGTGTGTGTGCGCGCGCGCGCGCGCGCACGTGTGCATGTGCGTGTGGGTGGGTGTGTGCACGTGTGCGCGTGTGCGCGTGCGTGCGTGTGCAAGTGTGTGTGCGTGTCTTTGTGTGTGCCTTCTTGTGCATGTGTGTGTGCGTGCATGTGTGTGCACACGTGCGTGTACGTATGTGTGTGCATGAGCGTGTGCACACGCGTGAGTGAGCGTGCACACACGTGTGTGCACATGTGCCTGTGTGTGCACGTGCATTTGCGTGTGCACGTGTCTGTGTGCGTGTGTGTGCTTGTGTGCATGCGCATGCGTGCACGTGTGCGTGCGTGTGTGTGCATTTGTGCGTGTGTGCACGCGTGTGCGTGTGCGCGTGCATTTGCGTGTGTGCGTGTGTGTGCATGCGTGCGTGCATGCATGTGTGTGTACGTGCGTGTGCACGTGTGCCTGTGTGCATGTGTGCGTGTGTGTGTGCGTGTTGTTTTGCAGGTATGGGAGGGAGGAGTGTGGTGTGCAACTTTAAATGGGTTGATCAAGGAGACAACTTTGGGAACACGACATTTGAGCTAAGCCTGGAAGAAGTGAAGGGAATGTTGCTTATATTTGGGGAAAAGCATTCCCAGCAGAGGGAACAGCAACTACAAAGTCCCTGAGGCCTGAAATATTTGAGGGACAGCAAAGTGGCAGTAAGGCTAGAGGTGAGTAAAGGAGGGAAGCCGAGTAGGAGCTGGGATTGGAGGAACGGGGCCAGGGGCTGGAGGGCCTGGAAGGCCGCTGCCCGTTTTCATCTCATGACTCCCGGGGAGCGCAGCCCTGCTGTCCGCGTCCTGAGACGACTCAGGCACCATTCGACCCTCCGCAGGTGGACGGCCCCTTTCCAGGGCCCAGGACATATATAGACCACGGGAGTGGATTTAGGAATAGGGGCAGCTGGGTGGGAAGACGGACATCCTGCTGAGCGTTGGGTCATAGGAAGGAAAGCCCTGGAGACCTCCCACTGCGTCAGTTCCCACTGATCCAGCCCAGGTTTTTTTTCCTCCTACTTTTATTTTGCCAAATTGCACGTGTAATCATTTCAACTTGTCTGAACCTCCACATTTCAACAGGTGGGAGCCTTAAGTATTTCAATGTAGCATTAGCAGCTGAAGATCATAGTATCAGTCATTCGTCACCTCTGAACATATTAATGTTCCCGAAAGCTTGGCCTTCATTGTTTCCTCCACAGATGATATTCTTGCCTGCTTTCGCTTAAGTGTAATTCTCTTTTATCACTAAATTGCCTCTAAATCTGGGACTGTATGTCTTAGAAAATGTAACAACTTGGCTTTGGCAGCCTCTGGTTCTCTTGCACAACTGGATTTGTCTGAATACTACCTGGTCACCAACTTGTTACTTACTGGGTGTTTGAAAGATGTGTTAGTATCATCAGTCGGTTCTGTACCAACATTCAAATGGCATTTGGCACATGATGGCTTCAAGACTCAGCAGCAGCTTCTGTCCTCCAGGAGAGGGCGGCCTGGTTCCACGTCTCGTTGGCAGGTCTCTGCAGACACTTCCTCTTCTGGGTCTTCCTTGCTTGCTGGAAGCATCACAGCCTCCTGGGCAGCCAGGCAGGAACTTGGGAGCTATTTTTCCTTCATCTTCTCCCGGCTCTGTAATACGATTCTTGCTCATTCTTAGCTCTGGATGTATCTTATTTTCATCTCTAAACCTACTGTCCCAGCTCCTCGTGTGTCTGCCCTACCCCTGCTGCAGACTCCCTCAAACCTCAGACCTTCCCTCCCACCCTCACCTTCTCTCTTCTCCAGAGTAATCTTTCTGAAGCATCTGCTCAAAAGTCTTCAAAGGCTCTGTAATATTGAAGAAATAAAAATGTGTGATTAGATTAAAGTCCAAATCCCTTACACCCTTTGTGTGGCATTCAAGGCCCTTGAGAATCACACTTCATCAACCCGCTTCTCCAGCTTTCTCCGCCTTGTTCTCCCCCTCACAAAACCCAGCCTCCCTTGAAGTGGGCAGAAAACTAAGGTTTTCACGGATATAAATCCAAGTGCAAAGCTGAACACCTTCACTTTCCATCCAGAGAAGCTTGGCAAGTAACCTAACCTCTGTAAGGTCTAGTTCCCATATCTTTGCATGGGGCTCAGGGACACCTGCCTCTCAGGGTTGGGGTAACAAATAAACGAAGCTGTAAATATGAAAGTCCTTGGCACGTGGTGCCCACATGGTAAAGGGCACTGTCATTGTTATCACCATCAGTTCACTCTGAGCTTCCCTTCCTCTCCTTATGTCCAAATTCCCTGCCCTCCTTCCCCAATGACATCCCATTCTCTAAGGTCGAGCTGGTGTCACCTTTTTTATAATAACGCTCTTCTTCCCTGGTTGTCCCATGGTTCTCTATGTGTCCTCTGAGCACCCTTGTGCCCTGAGCCAGACAATTCCTTCACCCGTAACCCTGAGCACCCCTGAGTGGGCCAGCACTGTGCCAGGCACCATCGGGTACTGCAGTGAGGAGGCGGACAAGTCCCTGCCTTTGTGACATGTATACTCTGGTAGAGAAAAGATATGCAAAGGAAATAAATCTGTGTGAATTTCAAAAGGAAGAATACACACGACTCTGGGAACGTAGAACAGGAACATATAACTTAGTACCGGGTCTGGGTTAGGGGAGGGTGACAAAGGCCTAACTGAGAAAGGCACATTGAAGCTGAGATGGAAGTTGGATTAATCAGGCCAAGCGGGGAGTGGAAGAATATTCCGGAAAGAGAGAACTGCCATATCTTATGCACAGTTTTGAATTCTCCAGGACCAGGGACTGGATCTTATTCTCATAAAATCGCCAACAGTGCTTAGAAAGCCTCTTACTCACAGGGATTGATCAAAAATTGTCCAACAGAAAATACAAAAAATATATAGAATTTTTAAATTGCCATCTTTAAGCAACAGGCAAACAAGCTTTCTGTTGCCATGTCTTCTATGCCTTCCTTGAGGTGGTTACACGTTTTGAGTCCAAACATAACATGGAGTGAATAAAAAGCGAGATCTCCACAGATCACCTCCTTTGGAGGGCTGAGGTCTCATAAGAGGGTTTGGGGAAGGTTTCTTCAGGATGGTTCATTACCCCCGGAGCACAAGAGCTCTTCCTGGCTGGGGTGTGCAAGTGACTTCAACCCTCTGGCTGAAGTTCCCTCCTTAGTGAAACAGAGGAGTGTGGGATGGGACCATGACATCCCGACAGTCAACTTCACATGGAGTCTTCCACTCTCATGCAATGTTGGAGGTCCAACTGCATTTCTTCTGATGAGAAACTCTTAGTTGTCTCTGATGAGGATGACCACAGGCAGCCTACCACCCTGCCTGCCTGCATCCAGGATGGGGACAGGGCCCTCACATGCAGCACAGGACAAGGCCTGTCAAAGCTGCCCTGCTGTGCTATTGGAAGGTGGCAGCTCCAGCCACTTCATGCCATGCCTGGACACAGGGATCTTTGCAAGCTTCGCAAACATGGAGGACAGGGCTCAGGCTCAGTGGCACACACATGGGGCTGTCCCCAGTTAGGTTCCTTCTATTCCTGGGGCAGCATCTGGGGATCCCAAGCTCACTGCCCCAATTGGTTCCCTGATAGTGGGGCTATTCTGATCTTTGTCTCTTACAGCAGTGGCCACTGGAAAACACTTTTGGGGCCCTGGCCTCTCAAAGGCCTGGGTGGGGTTAACTTCTTGGTGTCTGTTGGTTCTTCTTTGGAGCAAGAGAGTTTGGAACACAGAGGCTTGACTACTCTGATTTTTTAGCAGTAGGGTGTAGAGACGGAAAGGATTTCCCTTCGTAGCTCAAACTATCATGTCCTTCATTTTATACGTAGTCTATTACCATGATCTCTTTCTTTTTAAGAGAAAGAAAAAGCTATTAACTGATGGTCAGACATTGGTCACTGGTGGTTTTCTTTTTTTTTTTTTTTTTTTTTTTTTTTTTTTTTTTTTTTTTTC
>NW_007727799.1:79731-108578 GCF_000696425.1 Galeopterus variegatus | reverse complement strand
GGGTTTTTTTTTTTTTTTTTTTTTTTTTTTTTTTGTCTTTTGTCTTTTTCCGTGTCCGGCAACGGATCGCAACCCTCAGTGTTGCCCCCGCACCGGGCCGGGGACCGGCAACGGGATTGCAACCCTCAGCGTCGCCCCCATGCCTCGCTCAGCCAGTGAGCGGGAACCGGTCTGTATGTGGGATCTGAACCCTTGGGTGGGAGCGCCGCTGCGCTTCCCAAGCGGCGCACTATCCAGTGCGCCACCGGGCCGGCCCATGGTTTTCATTTTTACCCATGAACGGTGAACTCCAAGGACCAAACACACATCATCAGTTTTGTCAGTACTCAAATAAAAATCTCACAAATAAATGAACACTTATTCTTCATACCTGGAGTCTTAGAGCAGGATGAGAGAGGAGACGTGGACCCAAGGGACCTGAGTGGAGAGGTTATCTGGGGAGGAGGCTCAAAACACAGGAAACCAATGAAATTGGAACATGGCCCTCCATAGCCAGCTGATCCCAGGGCCTGAAAGTTGCGACTCTTCCTCCCCCAAATGCTGAAGGCACACTGGGGGTTGGTGGCGGGTGACAGAGCTCCTCTGTAACCTACTTAAAGTAGGTCCTTTAAAATGGCAAATGCTAGTTTGTTCCTGGAGGTCAGGGCAGGGGTGACACGGAGAAAGATACTAGATAGAGAAGTGACTGGAGCTAGAAAGGCCTTAGTCAACTCTCCCTTAAAAAAAAAAAAAAAAAAAAACTAGTTAGACACAAGGGGGAAATGGTGGATGATGCAGGAATGTTTTTAATTATTAAAGGTGAGTATGGCCAGGAGTGCTGTGAAGGCAAAGGACACAGGACAGTGAAGAGAACGGGAGTGGTGGGGTCTGGGGCATTTCCCTGGAGAAGGGACCTGAGTTGGGGCTGCCGTGTGACAGGGATCTGGATGGGTGAAAGTCAGCAGCCACCTGTAGGAACAGTGGGAGGGGAATGCAGAAGTTCGCAGGCTGGGTTCTTGCTTGGCAAGTCACTTGTCCTTGGGGTCCGTGGCTCCTATGGTCACTGGCAGGTCAGGCACCTGGTGGTTGTCCTTGCACTGAGGGTGCCCTGCCCCTGGGACTGGGAGCAGAGCGAAGTGCACAGAAGTAGGCACTGAAGACAACGGTTTCCTTCTGATTTCATCCACTGAGAACACTAAAAACTGCTACACGTCTGCTAAATATGGAGTTTTAAAGCCAAATTTATGCTTTATTTCAAATACAGAAGACAAGCACAAAGGTGGAAGATGTAATGGCTTCTAGAGACAAAAAGTAGCCAAGGTTTTCAAACTGGAAGATTTCTGCCAAAGAGTACAAAACACACGACTGAGGTTTCATTGATTCTTGACAAAAGACAGGCACGAAGTGTATTTCATTTGTTATCATTTTTATCTCCCTGCAGCCACCGTGAGGGCCAAACCTAGGCTCTGGGAGGTGAAGTAGCTTCTTACCTTCCAGGGAGAGCCGGCCCAGCCGCAGGATGCTGGCCTGTGTCCCCTCCGAGCTGTGCTAGAGCCACAGCAGTGCAGGCACAAGTCGCCCTGACTGCACACCCCTGCGCTGGTCATGCTCTGACCGCCGCAGGTGCAGGGGACCGTGAAGAGAGCAAACGTGCTTACGTCCCAAGCAGCATAAAAGATGACATCCTTCCAGCATTTTCACACACGCCCACTTTCAGATAGTCTCATACATCTTTATTAATCTTAAAATGTCTTTTTGTTCAATAATATTCTTTTATTAAGCCATTTAAGATGATCTATTATTAAATGGTACCTTGGTTTCCTTTAGACAAAGATGACAAAATTCAAATACAAATTTGCCCAGTTCTGTTGAAGTGTAATGAGAGCTGGCTGTGTGAACTGAACACCTGTCCCGCCCCAGTCAGAATGGAGAAGAAAAGCAAAATTTCGTTAATCTAGGAACACTTTTTAAAAGTACGTTGATACATAACTTAATCTAATACATATTATAAACATACAAATTACAACATTTTTAGTAATACATATCACAAAAAGATCCTGAACATCATCAGTTAAACCAAATAAAGTATTTCCAAATTATTCAAGAGTCAAGATATTTTATATCAACTTGTGCTTTTAAAACTCCTCTGAAAACAGCTAAAATAACTGTACATTGCAGAAAAAAAGAGTTTTTGCACTTTTGACACAAACACACATATCAACACCAGAAGAGGTATAATAACATTAACAATTATCTTTAAATTTCCCTGAAACAAATCTATTTGATGAAATACATTTCTATGGTAACTGCTAATTTAATGTATTTACAAATGCACAAGAGAGCTACCTTTCTTGGTTACTAATGACAGCCATCTATGAATATATACATGTATATATATTTATATACAGACATATTTAAGAGAACATCTAAAGAAAATGAGACAGTTTTCACATATATACTTTGAGTGTCTCAGAAATTCCATTTCGGTCCACATTCGTGGGCCTAAGTACTGCCAGTCTTCTGTGTAAATAAACAGAATAGAAAAGCAAACTTCAGGGCTGGCCCGGTGGCGCACTCGGTAGAGTGCGGCGCTTGGGAGTGCGGCGGCACTCCCACCGAGGGTTCAGATCCCATATAGAGACCGGTCCGCTCACTGGTTGAGCACGGTATGGGCACGACACCGAGGGTTGCGATCCCGTTGCCGGTCGCGGTACGGGCGTGACACTGAGGGTTGCGATCCCGTTACCGGTCACGAAAATAGACAAAAAAAGGAAAAAAAAAAAAAAAAAGAAAAGCAAACTTCAGTAATGGAGTCCCTCTCCATACATTAACAGAAAATCTAATTGGATGTGGTATCATTAGCTCATAAGAAAAATGCCTGTCCTTCAAACAGATTCCTTCCTGGGTGAACATAAATATAATTGCAGCTTCCTCAGGGAATTCAATACACGGTTGCCCTAGCTCCAGATTAACTGCAGTGACTCACCGTTTTTTCTATGTGGAGGTGGTATCCATAGAAAAATAAATGTTCCATGTGGAAAAATATATTGTTTTGTGTGAACTAATAATTAATTGGGTTGGGGTAAAATTTACTTTTCCCAGCTCTGGTTGAAGCAAAGACACAGTATGTATTTGCCAAATGGGGATCTAATCTGACAATCAGCTGTCACAAGTGGCTCGTCAGATTGGATTATGTTATAGATCTAATCTCTCCCAGATAAAGTGATTGATTATCCATGCGTAATCAACTGGGGAAGACCTGCATCAAGAGGGGACAGAGCATGTGGCGTAACTGAAATGACTCACATTGCTATCAATGTATTACATACTGTAGGACCCCTGGGGAATCAAAATAGGACAACTCACAGTCAGTGTTCTCGCTCTGATTTGCTTACTTCTTAGGCTTATTTCTGTGCTCTTATGCCGAATGCTTTCTATTTGCATTATAATTTCAATCCTTGGTTGGTAAGAGTGCTTTTAAAATGTTCCCACTCC
Source organism: Galeopterus variegatus (assembly GCF_000696425.1). Taxonomy (NCBI): domain Eukaryota; kingdom Metazoa; phylum Chordata; class Mammalia; order Dermoptera; family Cynocephalidae; genus Galeopterus; species Galeopterus variegatus. The sequence continues at coordinate 105,104 of NW_007727799.1, read as the reverse complement.
AGTTCTCTAAGTAACTGAGGCTGCAAATATGGAGTTTATAATATGAAAACAATAATCATAATTCTGAGTTGAGACTGGAACAAGGAGCTGAGCATTGTGAGTTAGGGTCCGCCGACACTTCTGCAACTCCCTCCCACTCCCATGGTTCTGTCGTCTGTTGGACGGGTGCATAATAACACTTACATGCCCCTTGATGGAATGAAGCCTGTTTCATGCATTTTTGTTTGGAGAAGGCTTACAATTATGGTATTTTAAATCCAAGAATATATCTAGGGGATGTGATAATTACTTGTCATTATGTAATTTCTAATTAATGAAATTGTTTAAAATTGCAGGTTGAAGAACAGAAAAAATGAGGTGCAACTGCAGGAAATAAGGCTGAAAAATAATTGAGTCCATTTATGAAGGGCCTGAATGCCATCTAAAGGGGTTTGTGTTCTATCAAACGTATTATTTTTTGAAATATATTCCACACAACACTTGTGCTATAGGGTTAATATGTCTAGGTCAAGCTCAGTTAAATTAAGTCCAGGTTTACCTTAGAGTAGGTCTTAAATATGCTGATATGCATTCTGATTCTCTAAGGGGGCTGTATATTACTTTTTTTTGACTGGTGGGGGGATCACAGCCCTTGGCACAGTGTTGTCTGCACCACGCTCAGCCAGTGAGCGCACCGGCCACCCCTATATAGGATCCAAACCCACAGCCTCGGCGCTACCAGCGCCGCACTCTCCCAAGTGAGCCACGGGGCCGGCCCTGTATATTCCTTTTTTAAAACTAAACAATATAACATAGTAATAGATAGACAAGAAATATGAAAAATGTTTCTGCTTAGCACTTAAAATTAGGTCAGTTAATTCTAATATGTTGGGCACACTCATGACCCCAGATATTCATTGCCTCACATCCTGTGTCTGGCACACAGTGGGGCTCTCAGTAAACAAGTAGAATGAATTAAATATCTGAATAGCCCTCAATCTCATCCTCACTTATAAAATGGGAAAACAGTCATATAATTTATAAAGGATTGAAGAGTTGGAGAAAAGTGATCACAGAGTATTTTTGATCAAGAATTATATTTTAGGGGCCGGCCCGGTGGCGCACTGCTACAGTACGCCGCTTGGGAAGCCCGGTGGTGCTCCCGCTGAGGGTTCAGATCCCACATACAGACCGGTTCCCGCTCACTGGCTGAGTCTTGGGAAGCCCGGTGGTGCTCCCGCTGAGGGTTCAGATCCCACATACAGACCGGTTCCCGCTCACTGGCTGAGTCTTGGGAAGCCCGGTGGTGCTCCCGCTGAGGGTTCAGATCCCACATACAGACCGGTTCCCGCTCACTGGCTGAGTCTTGGGAAGCCCGGTGGTGCTCCCGCTGAGGGTTCAGATCCCACATACAGACCGGTTCCCGCTCACTGGCTGAGTCTTGGGAAGCCCGGTGGTGCTCCCGCTGAGGGTTCAGATCCCACATACAGACCGGTTCCCGCTCCCTGGCTGAGTGAGGTGCAGGGAGCAACACCAAGGGTTGCGATCCCGTTGCTGGTCCCGGGCCGGTACGGGCGCGACACTGAGGGTTGCGATCCGTTGCCGGTCATGAAAAAAGACAAAAAGGAAAAAAAAAAAAAAGAATTATTTTTTAATTAAAATCAAATCGAAACAGACATACAAATGAAATATATATATAAAAGATGGGGAAGGATATGTAAGGGATCACCATCCAATTACTGGCTAGCGGTGTAATCTTTGCTTAACTTCACTAAAGCTCATTTGTAAAGGAGATAAGCACACTTACCTCGCAAGGCTCATACAGCCCGCCTAGCACAGTGATTGGGAACAGCGTGTGGGAGGATACAGTGTCGTGGTTAAGAGCACAGGCTGGGGACCAGACTTCCTGGGTTTGAATCTCAGCTCCGCCACTGGCTAGATGTGGGATAATTACTAAGTGTGTGACCCTGGGCGGTTTAGTCAATTTCTTTCTGCCTCAGTTTTCCTCATCTGAAAAATGGGAACAATAAGTATACTTACCTCACAGGGCTATTGTAAAGATTTCAAATAAAATAATAGATGTTGGATATTTTAAAAAGTTAGAAAATTTGAAATAATAATAGCAGCTATGTAATAGACTGGAAGGCTATGGCCTGCCTAATTTGTTCTTCCTAGACTGCGGCTGCTTAGCCAGTAGTTGGTCCCAATTTCCCCCTCCCTCCCAAACTGGGTTCTTACGGCTCATTTTAAGGAGTACCCTCCCCCACCAAGTTCAACTAATGAGTTAGACTTTCTATTCTCTTCCAAACCCATGTTTGTTTATTTATTTTTTTAAACACCCAGTCCTTATACTTTTTTGTGGCCATTAATATACAAGTGTATTTATGTCCCTAGCTGATTTATACTTGGATTATTTTCTCTTTGGATTACCTCCAAATCTCTGCCCCTTAAACTGATGGTCAGTTAAAATACTTGGAATTTTGTCAAGAGGAATTCTTGACATTGAGAATTTGGAAGGAAATAGAAAGGCAAACTAGAAAGACGAGTTAACACTATTCTGCACAGGGATGTGTGATGAGATAGGAGAACCAAACCAATATGATGCACCATGATGTTTGTGTAGAGAGTTTGTTAGTTACTATGACAAGCTGGTGGCATTTCATCACTGCATTGACAATTGAAAAAATAATAATTTAAATAGGCCACTTGCATGGCTCCCACTATAACATTATTTTGATCACATCCTTCGTCCATGTTAATGCACTTTCCCCCAAATCATCTAACCGTTTACACAGAATTCCTCAATTAGGCCAGTGAGGCACCAGGAAGCCAGCAACCGTTTTTAAGGATTCTCCAATAATCCTGCAAACTCTGCCCTTTACTTCAGATAGTGGGACTCTGTGCTGATGTCAGTAAGTAAAGAAGAAAATATTGACACTATTTGATCCAGTACTAATAATGGAGTAAGTTTTCAAATTATTTCACATAGATCAGTAAAATCTATAATCAAGCAAACTGAGAGTGACTGGACACTTACAAATAAATTGTCTAACTTACACTCATTTATGACTTATATTTCCTTTTGAGAACAATCTTAAAGACAAGCAAGCTTCTTAAATGACAGAGATATTTACAATTAGTTTGGCTCTTCAATGAATTTTTAAAAAAAATCCAAAGGCAGAAGTTAAATTTAAGAGTGCTTTTCCCACAAATATCCCAAAGAAAGGTTATCAACCACCAAGTTAAATATTTGTATACAAAGTAATGTCTGGATTCACAGAATTCTTGTGCTCAGCAGGTGAAAAATGAAAGACTGCTATTGTTAGTGGGATTTTATTTACAGCCCTGTCAAAATTATGTAAAAATATTTCCCTCCCAAGAACCATTCTAGAGAACCCTTTTATACAAAGTGGGGGTGGTGGTTGCAGTGGTGTATGTGTGTGTGTGTCTGTGTGCAGCTCGAAAGCTATTCTGGCACAGTGATAAACTGAACTCCACGTAATGACCTTTAAGTGGTAGGCCACCAGAAAGAGATGACATAAAGCACAGATTTCTAGCAGCAAGGCTGGGATTAAAGACAGATGTGACAACAGGCTCTAGAGAGATGAAAAATCCAGTCTTAATAAAAAGGCCATCAAGCCCTAGTTGTAAGAACATCTTTGACTCTAAGTATCTTTTCGTTCCACCAAGAAAACCACTTATCCTCATGGTTTAATGTCCGAATTTAAAAAATGGAAGACACACTAAATTAAATTTTAATTTGTACTCCACTTCTACGTCTGTTTTCATTGTTCCCCTAATGCAAAGCATGCCCTGAACAATACAGGTCATATGTTAACATTTCTACCAGACAATCTCCTCCACCTAAACAGTGCTGACATGATCTTATTTTCAAGCCAAAAGAGAGTATAAATATCAATAATTTTCAGATCTACTTTAAAAGTAATCCTTTAAATTTCTCCAAAGCAATATCATTATTTTAAGCTATAGGACAATCATTGAAGGAAAAAAGAACCACAAGACAAGTGAAATCCATCGCTATTTTAGTTAATTTTAGTGGAAAAATACAAGAGGAATTGGATTTTCATCCAGGATTACAGCAGTCCATAAAGTAAAAAGTCTTTTGTCAAAGGTTGATTTCTCCTCATTAAATATATATCTGAGACCATATTCCTGGGTCAACTTCCTTCTCCTAGGTCTCTAGTCCTGTCCTAATTATATTTATGTCTCAGAATTCATGACATAAATTTAAAAAGACCCATGGCTAAATCTAAATAGATACAGTGACCACACAATGCCCAGTCCTATAAAGTGGCAGAAATTCAACACTGTTTTAGTAGAAGTTGATTCTGTTTAAATCCCTAATTTAACTAATAAAATGTGGTCACCTTCAATAAAATAAATGCCTGGATATTATTTTTTAATATATGACAACAAATCCCAGTCATATCTCCACCAAGGCCAAATAGCCTACACCTTAGCAATCTACAAAGGCCCTTCAAAAACGTCATGGAAAAATGGAATTAAAAGACATTATATTGGGCCGGCCCGGTGGCGCACTGGATAGTGCGCCGCTTGGGAAGCGCGGTGGCGCTCCCGCCCGAGGGTTCGGATCCCACATACAGACCGGTTCCCGCTCACTGGCTGAGCGAGGCGCGGGAGCAACACCGAGGGTTGCAATCCCGTTGCCGGTCCCCGGTCCGGTACGGGGGCAACACTGAGGGTTGCGATCCGTTGCCGGACACGGAAAAAGACAAAAGACAAAAAAAAAAAAAAAAAAAAGACATTATAAATCTTTCCATGAACTTTTTGAGTACCCCTCATATTTATCCTCAGAGCCAAAATAAAACAGTGCTTTGAACAGATTCTCTTTCCTAAATACTCCTTCAATTCATAAGAAAAGCATAATTCTAGATGAAAACTCATTAGCCATTCTTTGTCTTATTTTAACTGACTAAATATTCAAGTTTCTAATAAGGCTGGAAAAATACCACTTGGATACTGCACTCTCTACAGTGCCTTCACAGACCATCTGAGCCACACTGAACACAACACGTGCTTATCCTGAAAGCAAGTTGGCTTATAACTTAGAGAAGCCCTTGTAGCACTTGTCTCTCTCGACCATCACTCACGTTTCTGAAGACTTTAAGTAGAAACCAGACTTGGCAACAAAACGACTTATCCAGTGGTTCAGTATGTATCTGTGCAGTGGAATAGATTTACCTGTTATCTTGCACGCAGATCTAAATTATAACCTGAGAACCAGAAATTACCCTCTTACTTTATAAAAAAATACTGTTTTAAAAGATATATTTAACAACAGAACCTTTTAAAATCAATGTATAATACTGAAAAATAATATACATGTATACTTATAAGAATTTCATCTTTCAGGGAGAAAATAAATCCAAACTGTACCGAAGTACGTTTTCTATTGCTTCTTCAGATCTTTTACATTAACATTTAAACACAAATACTCTTTGTCAAGTGCTTTAGGTGCCAGGCTCTGGGCTTACCCAAAGATTAAAAAGATGATCAATTCATAGTCTCTACAGACCAAAGCATAAAGGGATTAAAAAATAATAAAATCAGATCCAAGTTCAGATAATCCCATCAAACTTAGTGAAAAATTGTCTGAAATGATCCAATCAATCACAATTTTCTTTTTTCTCTGCAATGATGCACCAGTTGCCATGATCATTCCCCGAGCTCAGAACATGCAGCTCTGACACGTTCTCCTGCAGGAGGCCGCACAGCTCACCTTCTCGAAACACGTGGTAGTAGCGCATAAAGGCTCTGGAATCCGAAATGTCAGGCTGTTCTTCGACAGAAATTGTGTCATCTGGGTTGGAATCAGTGCAATCGACTGCAGAAATCCTTCTCAATATTTTACTAGCAGAAGGGTTACCTTCTTCTAAGTTACCCACATCCATGCAATCCTCCTTGGTATTCATGCCATCTAGAAAATTCCCCCCACCATTTCTCCTAATTTCTCCTTGATGGTCTCCATTGAGATGCTTCAAAGTGCCTGGTGCTCTCAGCCACTCCAAGTGTTTTCGAGAAGAAGTTTCCAGAAACACTTCATCATCTAAGTTTTGCTCTTTTGTTGAAAATGGCTCTTGGCAATCAAAGTCTAAACTAGAACGTCTGGAAGGCTGGACTGATATAGCACTGTCAGTCCAACCTTCTGGGTTTTTCAAGGGTTTCACTGTCTCAATTTGCTTCCTCAGAGTTGATTCATCCAAAGATCGGGAGAAAAACCAGGAACGAACAGATTTTCCTAACGTGTTATAGAATCCATAGTCTTCCTCACCTTCCTTGGCAATATTTGTGCAACAGGTTCCAGCCATAGCAGGTTCATAGTCCACGCTGTGGGACCGCTGTGAACCACACTGCTCTTTAAAACAAACAGAACAGCTACACTCAGAGCAAGGTGGATGGGAGAGATGGCTTGTTTTCGGATGTCTGCACTGCCTCTTCCTCCCAGACTGGCTGGATTCTGAGAAGAGCTGGGAACACAAGGCCCTGTTCCATGGGACAAGCACATCTTGCTTCTCAAAGTGACGGTTCTTTTGTTCCATTGCCCAAACATAAATCATCATCTGGCCTCCGGGAACCAAGACCCTGGCCATTTCTTTTATTGCTCTGATTCTTCTTTGTTTTGTAGAAAAGTGATGTATGACTGCAAAAGAAAAAACTGTGTCTCAACATGTATACACACACAGAAACATGCACATTTGTATACTAGTGTTTTCCATTAACAATGATAAAATTTTGACATATAGTAAAACCTCATTTCCTACATGGCAAGGTAGAAATAGCATAGGAAAGACATAACTTTCAGCCTCGGCTCCTGTACTTATTAAAGAGCTGATACTGGGCAAGTCGTTTAAGTTCCCTAGACATTAAGGTTTCTTAGCTATAATAAGAAGCCTAGAATAAATACATCTGTGAGGTCTCTTCCAGTTCCAAAAAATCTTACAAATTCTGTTAACCAGAAGGATGGCCAGTGTGAACTACTAAAATTTGAAAAGGGTACTAAGTTAGATAAGTGTTCCCTGGTAGAATTCTATGAAATAATTCATTGCTTTAATGAATAATTGGTACTTCTAAAGCAATAAAGGATGAACACGACTAATTGGTGTTGATAAAATTAATAAAGCACATAGAAGTAGAGAAAAATGTTAAAGACATTGTTTTTCTGTTTAGATGATGCAAAGATAAGCCAGTCTAACCCAAGTCAAAATGATTGCTTATAACTTTTGAAAGTGGTAGTACAATATAAAATTGTGCCTATTTTAAAAATATCAATTTCTAGGTCATCATTTTACTTCCAATCCCTGCAAAGTCAAAGTGAGATTCAAACAAGACTGGCTTTATCTAGTCGCTAAGTGTGTTATTATTTTTATCTACCAATACACAGAAAGTGCTAGCCTGTGAGTTCCTTGGGGAGTTTAATCACAGCACTGTTTCAAGAGAGGACATCAAATTAGTTTTCCATGCACAGGCCTACAAAATATGTCAGGGAATATTATCAGTCCCAAGCAAAGTTGGGAGACTCCTACTCTGCTGCAAGTAGTGAGTGCAGAGACAAAGGCTGAAAACGTCCCTCTAACACGCACCAATATCCAGCTGTTAGTAAGGGTGGTAGGCAAATGAATCTCTGTAGTTTACCTGCCACAGAGACATACTAAATATCTAAAAGGACACTCTTTTCTTTTTTTTCTTGTGACTCATGTCTTACTTTATTTGAGGCACCAAGTATGGGCTTCAAACTCACAAGAACAGTTAGCACTGGCGATCAAGAGAGTATACAAGATAATGTGTCCCTTTGCTGTGTCCGGTCTACATCATTTCATGTCCCTAGCACTCTGATGAAGGCAGCAGCCATCAGTTAAATACACAAGCATTTCTACCCATGACAGCAGCCATCAGTTAAATAAACAAGCATTTCTACCCATGGCAGCAGCCATCAATTAAATAAACAAGCATTTCCACCCATGGCAGCAGCAGCAGCATCGTTACATCCCTGTGTTACTCTCTATTGAGGGATCTTTGCTGATGGAGCCTTGGTTGAAAATTACCTAGTGAGTTTTTCCTTCTATGTGGAGCCAATTTCACACCTAACCGGTGTGAAACTAAAACAAACAGGCATTAAAACATACTAACAAATAAAAATATGTTAAATGGTGGACAATGGTGGTGTTACTGATACCTTTCTCACAAATTTTCTACTATCACTTTAATTGGAATGATTAATATGGTTGGATGCAAGTCTACCACCTTTCTTTTTTGTTGTTGTTTTTATATTATTTATTAGATAATTTTTTCCTCTCCATTTTCTTTGTTCTCTTCTAAAGGAGATTCTTGTATAGATAAAACTGTCAAAGGAAGATCCTTCAACAGGCACACTTTGTTTTGTTAGTGATCAGGTTTTCATCTCCACCAACAGCACCCCGGTGTCTGTACTGTGCCGTGCAGCAGTGCAGGACAGCCAGAGGTATGAGGGCAAAATGGGTTTGAAGAACAAGGCACCAATATATTTCATCCTAGATCTATCGACAACTAGCCTGGGGATCTTTGACCAATCACTCTAGCCTCAGACTGCCCCCTCTCACACCCCTCAAAGAGCCCTTTATTATGGTTCATTTGAAAGCATGGCATTTCTAGAAGCACTGTCTTGATTCCCGAGCTGAAAGGAGGCACCGGGTCAGGATGGAGAAAGACTAAACACATCACTAATGCGCATGTCTATGTGTGACTACTCAGAGCCATCAGTGTCTCCCATAACTTGCATCTCATTCACTCTAGAACTTCTATGGGTATGTTTTCTAAATACAGTCCATTTTTATTATTCAAAGATTCTGTATTTGCCAACTTTCCCACTCAATAAAATTTATGTGGAACCCCCAAAATCAATACTCCCAGGTTTGGGGGTCATTTCACCTACAGGTGCAGAGTGAATTCGAGCCTCCCATGTGTGTGTTCCCCACAGAGGTGGTCCACCACGCTGCACTGCCTTCTATCTGAACTCTAATACTGTGAGCGAGTTTCTCTTCATGGTCTACTTAGGGCCACAGTTTTTGCACGTTTGTGCTTTTTGTTGGTGATTACACTATTTAAAATGACCTCCAAGCATAGTGCTGACATGTTATCAAGCACTTGCATGAGACGGCTGAGGTGCCTTGTGGAGAAAATACATGGGTTGGATGAGTTTAGTTCAGGCATGAGTCATAGTGTTGTTGGCCTAAGTGTAAAATTAAGTAAAGTATCTTTAAACAGAAGCACACATTAAACAAAGTCATGTATTGATTAGTTGACAAAAGCATTGTGACCAGAGGCTCCCAGAAACCCGATCCTGTATTACTCCTGGATCCTGTATTCCAATGAATTTTCTAGTTCAGTGTTCACAGAGATTTTATAGAACATTACTGTGGTGAATGATAATTGGCTGTATTTATTTTGGGGGCCATAAAAGAAAAAAAACATTAAAATAGGACTATTTTAATACAATAGTCTCTCTTCAGTAGACTCATAGCAACATTTCAGGATTTTATTGGGCTTTGAAAGAAGTTTTGTTTTTTTAAGAAAGTTTATAATGAATAAGTGATCATTCATTTCCAATCACTTGAAATACCATAATTTCACCCAGGAAATATCTGCATCTTTTGTATTATGTTTTATCTTTAACATGAAATAAGTAACAACCTTTAAGCCAAATGCTTTTGCAAAAAGAAAAGTTTACAAATGAAGATTTCTTCATAACATAAAAATGTTTTATACATGCATATACATACATGTTCTATTAAGAAACATTGTAAATATAACTAAAATGGGACATGAGGATATATTTATCCGAAATATCAATGTCAGGAAACTATGTTGAATTTTTAAAAGATAAAAACATACCCTTTCATTTAAAAATCATAATCATAACTTGAAGGCAAAAACGGTATTCAATATATGTATCCTATAGCAATATTCTCCTGATGAGAGCCCAGAAAATAGGTAGCTAAATTCAATATTGGATTCCAGAATCAGATGGGAAGTTACACAAAATCACATTTAGAGTCCTGTTACATCTTGATATTTTATTATTTATTGTTATTTAACATTTCAAGTGTATGTATCTCATCTCTCTAACTATAAGCATTCAAAATTTATGGTTTTAGCATAAAGCAGGGTTTTTCAACCTTAGCATTACTGACATTTGGGGCTAGATAATTCTTCTCTGTGGGGAGCCACTGACTAGCTGACATTAGCACACATACACGCACCCAGTGTGACAACCCCAAATGTCTGCAGACACTGCCAGTGTCCCCAGGAGAGAGGGGCGGAGCATCATAACCCCCAGTTGAGACTCATTGGCATAAAACATGTAATTGATTGACACTATGTTGCCAAAGTTTCCTAGAATTTTGTCAGCACATTACAAAGGTAAGTAGAAAGAGTGTTTCTCTTTTCTAATCTGATAGTAAAATATAGTGAATGTGTAACTAGGTATGATGCTTATCTTTCACATTATTATGGAGAGACATGGTCTCTTAATAGTATGGAATAGAAATAATATGGAAAATATATTTCTTCATGTTAAGATAAGCAAGAAGTGCCAAGACATAAAATTAAAAATAGGGAAGCAAATATTTATGGACAGAGAGAGATAGTTTATTGAAATTTCTCATAGAATAGTTCTAAATGTGAAATCTAACTGAAAATGATCACATCACATTAACTCATAGCTACAGTTCATAAAAATGCATACTGTTTTTCCACTTAAGGAAACATTTTTAATTAGAAGATGGTAACCAGGGATGCTTCATTTTCTCTGATAGTACGCATGAGATTAACCTGAAAACAGAGAAGGATTTAACCAGGTTCACATGGAGAATTTCCCCAAAGCAGGAAACCTCATATCCCTTCCCTGCAACCTTGGCTCAATGGTGTGGCCTAGATGTAGGTAGTCTTGCAGATCCTAAAACTAATGTCAGCAAAAGAAGAGGAAAGAGTATATGTACTTTTCTGACTGCTCTCTGATGTCTAGTCCTTTAGGTGAAATGACCAAACCAAAAACTTTTTCCACTAAAGATTTAAAGTATTGTGTAGTGTTGCTTTACTCAGCAAGATCCCCTCCTTGTTACAGACTGAATGTCTGTGTCCTCCTAAGATTCATATATTGAAGCCCCAACCCCCAGTTAATGGTATTAGGAGGTGGAAACTTTGGGAGGTAATTAGGCTTAGATGAGGTCATGAGGGTGATGGTCCCATGATGGGAGTAGTGTGCTTAAAAGAGATCTTAGAGCTTTCTTTGTCTCTCTCTCCCTCCAACTCCTCCCCCCATGTAAAGACACAGCAAGAAGGCAGCCATCTGCAACCCAGGAAGAGAGTCCTCACCAGAACCTGACCCTGCTGTTACCCTGATCTCAATCTTCCAGCCTCCAGAATTCTGAGAGATAAAGGTCTACTGTTTAAGCCACCCAGTCCATGGTATTTTGATGTAGCAGCCTGAGAAGACTAAAACACTCCTCTTATTACTTAAAACCAAAATGGACCTAACAGTTTCAACTGCAAAGTAGACTGTAATAGAGCTGGCTCCCATGGCAAGCATCTCTTGCTGGTCCTAACTAGTCACAAGCTTATAGCATCCAGGCCTACATCCCTCACCATGCAAAGATACAGTCTCCACATAATGTTGAATAAATTGATGTCTCATCTATTTCAGGAGACAGCAAACAGTCTTACTCTGTATTTTTACTGGAATTGCAGCCAGTTTTATGTAAAATCACTTTGCTTTGGTAAAGCTTGTTATATTCAAATAGATTAATTTTTAAAAGTGTATTGGAGCAAGTAATTTGCTTTGCAAAAGATTTTTCCATTGCAAAAGAACTTGTCATAGGATTCTCTTAAATAACAAGTCCCCTACCATATTTAAATATGACTAACATATTAGGTGTCAGGAATACAAGTACTGGGTAAAATGAGACTTACCTGTGTTTATTTCAGGAATGGATTTTTCTGCTTTTGTTTTTTTCATTTTTTGGCATGTGTGTTTTCTGGGCACTTGTTGGGAATATAAGGAATGCATTATCTAGACTCATGAACAATCTCTAGCAGTAAGAGAGCAGATGGCATTATAAAAACAATGCAATCTGGGACCAGGTGGGACCCATCTCCAGGAATCTGAGTATCAGTGAGTGGCAGATTGGTTCAGGTGACATTCAGTGAGTTAGTCCTAGAATTCTCTGTTAATAATGGGCATTATTGTGGCCTGAAAAAGGTAATATCACTTCCAAAAATCTACCTTGCATTGGAAGAATTTGGCTTCATTTCAACATAATGAAGTACTATCTTAAATGAATAAGATTCCTCTAATACTTTCTTACTCATAAGTAAAAGAAACTGGAATGAATCATCAAAAAGAATACAATAAGTTTGAAGGTTTAAATAGTTAAAACAATCATATGTACCATAAGTGCATTTGAGATTAGTCAAATAACTCAGGTAGTTGAAATATATTTTTTTAATTAGATAAAATGAATTACATAGTTCTTTTTATACAGAATGGACATTGATAGTCATTTATTATCTTTATTAAGTATTATGTACTGTACACAACTGTAGACTTTTATACGACTGGCAGTAGGTTTGTTTCTACCAGCATTACCACAAACATGTGAGCATGCATTGTTCTATGATCCCCTGGAAGGTTAAGATGTCACTAGGTGATAGGGATTTTTCACTCCATTATAGTGTTATGGAACCACCATTGTATGTGTGAACCTTCATTGACCAAAAGGTCGTTATGCAGCAAATGACCGTATTTTGAAATCAATTGCCCTAAATGTAAGATTTTACAAAGGCTCTAAAATAAATGTCTTAAAAACCTTAAAAAAAAAAAAAAAAAAGAATGGATGTTGAGTCATGAGACTGGCCTCAGCCACATCAATTGTTCTCATGGCAAAGAGTGAATGTGTGACTGGCTGCCTTACCTCCTATGGAGATGATGGCATCGAAGCCCTGATCCCTAAAGGGGAGATTAAGGTTGTCACATACCATGACTTCACATCCTCTATTCCGGGCAATCTCTACCAATGGCCCACAGTAGTCACAGCCCAGGGTATGTACCTGGCTGTTCACTTTAAGATACTTTCCAGTTCCACAACCTATAAGAGAAAAACCTGTGTCACATGCTGTCCTTGATGGAAAGTGGAAAATTCCTAATTTGTCCTATAAGGAGGAGAATAAGTAAGTTATACTAACTAACCAAGACAGAATACAACATGGTGTAAAGGTATTCCCAAAAGCAACAGAAAAGCCTTCAGAAACTACTTACATATTTCCATATAGAATAGGAGAGAGAAAAGGGAATGGACAAGTGAAATAACACTTATTGAATATTGAATGAGATATTGTCCATAGGGTTTAGCACATTAGCACAACCAAAACATGTCAGCAGTCCCATGGCCAGGAATAATAGTTCCAGCATCACAGGGACAGACTGTGCAGTCTTGTCACCTCCACATGTGTGTTTCAGTATTATGTGTGCACGCCAAGGCATTTATCCTCCTGTTGTCACTCCAAAGACTCTGACCACTTTCTGACTATTGAAAACAGACTACTGTCAACAACTTTCAATGGATATAAATAAAATAATTTATACAATAAAACATGCTTTTCAATTTTTTGAATTTGAATTTGAATGAAAAATTAAGTTTTAACATCTTTTTATCCAATCTGTTGTCAATGCTAGGTTTTAAATGATCTGTGTTGACTCAGTACACAACTTTGACAAAGAGCTATTTTTTCTTAAATAGGCCATTTTTGACATTCACTTTCCAGGCGCAGAGATCCAAATAATTCATAATTTACACAACTGAAAGATTTGAGTCAATCAGATCTTACTGATATTATGACGAAGAAGGTAATAACACAAATAACCATCCTGAAACAAAGCCCTCTACAATTTAGTATCTAGTGTTATATTCTATCACAGACATTTTGTCTAATTCCTTTACAGAAATATTTACAGAAATTATTAGTGCTGATACCTGTACCTACTGGCATTACCTATAGATTGTTCTGCCTGGAAAAAAATACCTACCGCTATTCAATGATTAGTTTCCTTCTTCTGAAATACATCACAAAACTTTAATAACTCTCCTTAATAGGAGCTTTTCAAAATTATGAGGTAATAAAAGCAAAATTAAGGTTCACTGATGCCAGCTGAGCCAGTGGAAAGCACATGAATAAAAAATAAGATTTCTAACATTATTATTTCAATGTACATGACTGGGGTCTTGAAACATTTTAGAAACATTTTAGATCGCACAGCCACTGTTCCTAACAATGCTTAGGAGAAAAAGTAGCCACTCTTTGAGGGCAATTGTGGGAGAAATATAATTCACAAAATATTTTAAAATTGAAATCCTGTATATTTCAAAGATGATCATCCTATTTTAAGAGAAATAGCCTTGGAAATTTGTTTGCTCTTTTATTGGCTGGAAGAATACATTTGGATAAATGAAAGGGAAAATTACTTCAAAGATACTGATGAAAACAAATTCCTAGACCATTAATGCTAGCAGGAACTGTTGAGAAAGCATTTGGTAATAAAGAGGAAACTGTCTTTCCAAATTTAAACAGCTCCTGAAACATTTCCAGAGCCCTGGTGCCCTTGATTTACCCTACATTCATTTCTAATGGCTTTCATTTTTAAAGGTGGTAGTGGAACTTCCAAATACGATATAATCATCCACTTTCAAAGTGCATGCACTGAGATGCTAGAAATGGAAAGATTTTATTTTAATGAGGAAATCAAGAATAGTGCCAAGCCTCGTCCCATTATCTTAAATGTAAATCAGAACATTACTGATACTGTAGCAAGCTCCAGTACACAACAATCATGCTCCTTTACAAAATCTCATTAAACAAAAACCTTGCATAGATAGCACTGACAGAGACTGCACACTGAAGTTTGCAGAAACAAACACGTTTTTAAAATCATGAGTTTTTTGCTAAGGCCTTGTCTGAAAGAGAATTCTCTTTTCCTATGGGAAAAAAGGAGAATATAGCCATGTGTTTCCCGTTTTATGTACATTTCTTGAGGCCAGAGATGAGGAACTATGTTTTATTCTACAGGCACATAGGAAGAGTTCTGAATTTTCATTGTCTCAGTGAAGAAATCCTAATCAGAGAAGAATTTAGCCAGTTAAATTGGACCATTGAGATAAGAATAAATACACTGAGAATTAAGAGACAAGTGGAAGCCTCATTATCGAAAAGTTAATTTTTATTATGTACACAAAACTAAAATCTTCCATGCTATTAGGACAGTTGCCTCTGATGCCAGTTTTGTAAAAGGGGAATTTTGCTCAAAAAGAATCCAGCTCTGGTCTTTTTCCTACTTTCTAAACTGATCCAAGTAAAGATTTCCAACCACAGAATGCCCTTCATGCACCAGCCAGTGGACTGAAGGTTGACTAGCCCATTTCAGGACAGGTACTGCCGTAAGTACACAGGGCACAGCACTTCCAGAGAAGATCTTGGCATTTCCACTGTCTTTGAATCACTGAAGTTCCTTTTATTGAGGCTGCTGTTCCTGCTCACTTAATCCCTGATCCCTGCTCTCGGGACTCAGTTTCCACACCAGGAGCTATCATCACACGCCTCAGCCAGTCAGCTTGACTGCAGAGTGCAATGATGTGGTTAGTAAAGTTTGGGTCACCTGAGCTCCCCGTTCTTAGCTTTCTTGTTTCAGCTCTCTGAAATACGGTGAACTATTGTCTCTTCCACAATCCATTCAGTGCCATGTTTTCTGCATTTTTCTTGGTGATTTCATTGTTTAAAATGCCCCCCGAAGCATAGGGCTGAAATGCTGCCTAGTGTTCCTGAACATAAGGCAGTGATGTCCATTATGGACAAAATATATGTGTTCAATAAGCTTTGTTCAGACATGAGCTATTGTGTGTTGCATGTGAGTTCAAGATTAATGGGGCCGGCCCCGTGGCTCACTCAGGAGAGTGCAGCGCTGGTAGTGCCGAGGCCATGGGTTCGGATCCTATATAGGGATGGCTGCTGTGCTCACTGGCTGAGTGTGGTGCTGACAACACCAAGCCAAGTGTTGCGATCCCCTTACTGGTCAAAAAAAAAAAAAAGATTAATGAATCAACAATATATTGTAATAAGGCATCTTTAAACATCTTTATTGACAAGTTGATAAAAATGTTGTGACCAGAGGCTCACAGGAACCGAACCCTATATTCCCCCCATGGACAATGATTCAATATTCATTAATCCAGTGTTCGTGATAACTTTATAATACTGTGAATGAAGACAAATCAACTGTATTTTCCTTCATGATTTCTGTGTGTGTGTGTGTGTGTGTGTCATACACAGAGAGGCCTTTCCCCTCTGAGACTATTTTTGTAAATAATCTAGTTGTCATCTTACCCTTTAATGATTTCATTTTCTTACACTTAAGTCGTTGCCTCACTTGAAATTTATTTTGGTGTAATATGTGAGAAAGTAGCTCTCATTATACATTATACATATGTTGTCCCAAAGCCATTTATTGAATAGTTTCTTCCCCCACATACTGATTTTAACATTCTAGCTCATTGCTTAGATTATGGGTGGTAAGAGTTCCAAATTTGCTGCATCTTCTGAAACCAGATTTATTTTTTAAAAATTGGCATGACAGAGATACTTTTCAAAGACTCCCAATTTCTATGTGACATGCAGCCCTCCCCCAAATTCCACACTGCTCAGCCATCTTTGACGAGTTCAAAGCTGCAGACGTGTCTGTTTCTCTGGCGAGTATTTAGAGCAAATGTAAACTGGACAGAATTTCTAACTACAGAGATGACTCCTATGGGTGCAGTCAGCATGCAATTGCTAGAAAGGGGTTTTAGGTGGGCATGCCTCACACGGGAATCTAATCACATCTTAAATATTAGTCTTAGATCTGCTGGGTTGTGGTTTACTACTTTTCAATTCAGAAAGATACTCCAGACACATCAGTGATTTTGGAAATATTATCTAATTAAAGATATGCTATAACAATAAAACACCTCCATAATAATTAAACGCAAGGATCCATGAGATCAATAAGAGGTTATAGGACCAATTTCATAACCCTACAATTCTGGCTCTTCTGTAGAAGGAATGAGAGCTACTCAGGGTGAGCTGCCAGAACAAAACACATTTAAAAAAAAAGTGAACGTCTCTAAATTTAAAATGGTCAATTTCACACGTGGTCATTTCCATCCTGATTTATCCAATCAATGTCAGGTCAATTTTGGTGGAGTATGTGTGCAAAGGCCCTGAAAAGATTAACACTGTCTAAATGTAGCTTTGAGGAACTTTCTACTTGCTGACTCGACTATATGAATTTCTGCTATAAGGTGAATATTCTAGATCCTGACATGCCATGGACACAATTTCAGGCCTCCTGTTAGAACAAAAATGAAAAATGAATCTGGAAAAGGAAAGGCACGATGAAATATACTTCACACTACGTGGCGCAGCCCTGGGTTACCTATGTCAGCGATGAGGCTGCCCGGCTTCTGCTCCTGGAGGAACTGGCGGACACGAGGCCAGGCCTTGCTCTGCAGGTCGCTGAAATAGGGGGCAGTGCTCTTGTACACATCATGCACGTGCTGCTTCTCCAGCCGGGCGGCTTCATGATCCATCCTGGGTAAAACAGGACCCACCGAGGAATGCAGGTCAGAGTATGCACCAGTGACGGCGAAAGGAGGATGCAGGGACCTATGGCTGCAGAAGTTGTGCTGCCCTCGCACTGTCTTAAAGCTGCACCAAAACCTTCACAGTAACCTCACTATGGTTGCCAAAAGACTAGCAAATGCGTAGTTTTCATCTGCTAATCTTCAGAAAATAATGGTTTGGGAACGAGCTAATCATTAAGTTCCTGTGCAAGATCAATTCTTCATTTTGGAAGCACAGCCCAAATTCTTACTGAATGGTTCACTTCGGGTAAGATCGTTCTCCCATGTGCTAAATGGATGGTACAATTTTATAACTGGTAGCTCACCACTCTAATCTAATCACGAAGCCCTGCTAATTCTACCTTATATAATGTCTTTGGATTCCAACCACTTCTCTACATCTCCACTGCTTCGATTTTATTGAAGGAACTCATTTTTTGCCTGAATTACTTCAACAGCCTGCAAACAGGTTTTGTGGCCCTTCAACACCCTTCCCTCAATTATATCATAGCTATTTTTCTAAAATATAAATCTATATTGTATTTGCTTCCTATTGTAGACTTCTTCGAAGGCATCTTACAGCTTGTCTGATCAAGTTCAGCTGGCTTAGAAGGTCATATAAGGCCTTTTCTGATCTGGCCTCAATTTCCCTGTTCTGGGCCATTTCTCAGCATCCTGCCCCAGCATCTCCTAAGCCTGTCATACTCGTGCTCTGTGGTTTCCCAGAGGTGCCACATTCCCTCTCACCCAGGGGCCTGAACAGATGCTGTGCTTTACCTGGCTAACTCTGATTCATTCTTGGCTCAAGCATCACCTCCTCCAGGAAGACTTCTCTCACCTCCTCCAGGAAGCCTTCCCTCACCTTCCATGCAGGCTAAGGGCAATCAGAAAGGAGTAGGAAAAGCACAAGAGTAGGTCCTGGGGTCCTGACTATTTTGAGCTTAATCCTTTAATTATTCTACTGTGGCGTGCGAGTTTGGGGTATCCCAGGGAAGTGGTCAGGGTCTCGGATTCTGGCTTTTATTAATCAAGATGAAACTATTTTCAGTCATTTAAGAACCATTTGTCCCTCCTGGTGCCATTCAGCTAGTTCAGCCCTGGCCCTTGTACTCCAGTGGCACCTCATGCTTACCTCTACGGATCACAAAGTTCTGTAATAGTTGTGTTGAGATATTTGTCTCTTGCACTGGCTGAAAGACCCTAGAGACAGGGACTTGTCTTATTTCATGCTGAATCCCAGCACTTAGGACACAGCATGTCCTCAACAAATGAGCAGACAAACAAATAACCATAATGGACCCAACTCTGTGTACAGAGGAGAACACTAGCTTTGGTAGACAAGGGAGTCATTGTTTCATCCTGGGGAGTGTGGGAAGGGAGGGGACCCGACACCTGCAGATGACAGTGTGAAGGGGAAGGGATTGTCCCTGACAGCCTCCGTCCTCCCACCCTCCACCCCCCCTGGGAAGTAGGAAACACTTGGGTAAGATGGTATCTGCCAAGTTACTTCACCGTAAATTACCTTTACCCCCTCTGTATTTAAGAAATATCTTGTGGACAGATGCTTTGAGACGATGCAAATATTGTTTCTCATACCCTCACCCACCAGTTTTAGCATCTGCTGAATGATTCTTGATGATATTCTAATTCCATCATGCAAAGAAGAACTTATCAGGATTTACTCTTAAAAAGCAATAGGTTGTCCTTAATCCCGACAGACCTGCCCACCGCCTCTGCAAAAAATCCTAGCAAACTCTTTGAGTATAAATCTAATTTGTGAAGTCTGACAGAACTTCCACCCAAATTGAAACAGCTTAAATGGCACCCTCAAGTGGAATTTACAAAGTAAACATATGGCTGGTTACAACTGCCCACACACAGAAAACTCAGACACTGTGTGCTTTTCTTTTAAATCGAAATCTCAGTAGATTAAAGTCTATTTAAATTTTCCCCCTCAAGGAAACAAACAGACAATATCATTTAGAGAATCCTAGAACAAATAAACTTTATTTTATTGCACTTGCAAATGTGAAGTAGCAACTGACATAAACCCAATTCCTTCCAATTTGTATTTTTTTAAATGGCTCCAATTTCAAGCTCAGAATTAGTGGCATCTAAACAGCACCAGTTGGAATCCTTTTTCTAAGTTCTACTCCAAACTTCCTGGCTTCGACCATCAACAACTTAAAGATGGCTATTTTTAGGTGTGTAAACCATATGAATCCTTTTGGGGGGGGGTTGTTTGTTTTTTGTTTTTGTACTTTACAGTTAAGTTTAAATGCTGCAGAATAAATAGTTGAGCATGAAAATTGATCTGTAGAGTTGGGGCTATCCAATATGACATTTTTGAAACTCTGTGCATTTAAATTTCCTACAATATTTTCCATATGGATTTTAGGAATATAAGCAAATCCCTTGTGAATTTGGTAGTGTGATTAAACTAATGAGACTAGCACTAAAGTAAGAGCACAGAATTCCAGGTAAAGCAAGGATTATCAGGTTTGGTTTAGCCAGGCTTCTTAATCCATGTGCTGTCAAATTCCAGACCCACAAAGTACTCCAGATAAAAAGGTCAGTAGTCAAAGCCACACATTGTGTCCCTCCTTTGAGACCCAAAATGCACATCAGCATACTACAAGTTTTGAGAACTCCTGCAGGAACAGTCCCAAATGATTTTTTTTAATTAGGTTTTTCACAAAATTATCAGACCTACAGGACGCATTTCTTTCATTAAACACCTGTCTTCTCAGGGGAAACTATTCTGTAGAAGACACTTGGGAAATAATTTAATGCTTTCCAATTCAAGAAAGTTCCCAAAAGAAAGGAAGTTCTTTTCCCTAGTATCTTTCTTTATTCATGTTATTTTAGTAAAGTATGTTACCTAAGAAACATGATTTATGTACTTTAACTACTAAGATAGTCTATAAAATTCTTAAAAGTAAGGACTACGTGAATTTTAACTGGAAAGTCAGAAGGAAGCCTAGCAGAGTTGCTCATTGCTGTCAGTCTCAGAGAGGCTGCTGCATGCCACGGGCCCCTCCTTCCACGGATATCAGCTCCCCTGACCAGACCCAGGTTGAAAACCAGACCTACCACCAGTCCATCAGTGGAGCTGGCCCAATTTTGAGAACTTGAACTAAAGGACCTGAATAGTCAGGTGACTGCAGGTGGTTGGCTGTGGTCACTGGAGTCTCTTAGATAGTCCATTTTTAGCCATGCACATATGGATGAATCAAGGGGAGATTGTTCTGCAAAGTAAATGTAGCCATCGTGAGAAAAGCAGGATGAGCGACTGCAATTTACATAGAGACTGTGGAGGGGAGAGAGGCACAGGAGGGAGGGATGTCTGGTATCTGATCTCCCAGTTCCAGTACTATGTGCAGTCTAGACAGGGTCTCAGGGCCACTCAACTCCAAGAAGCCTGTTCATTTCACAGTGCTAGCCTTGGGTCCTGATGTACATTATTTCCTAACCTTGAACCTCAATTGCATTCCGTGTTTTAGCCCTAAAATATTCTTCACTTGAACTCATTTCTTATGAGTTCTCTCATAATTTCTTATTTCTTCTCTCATTTCTATTTCTTACAACCACATCTTTCCTAAGGCAGGCAAATTTCTGACTCTTTATCTGGAGTGTTTTCATGCATCTGTAATTGGACAGGAGAGGAATTAGGAAGCCTGCTAACACAGACTCAATAGCCCTTGCTTCATCTGGAATTCTGCACTCTTATTTTAGTGCTAGTCTTTTAGCTCAATCATGCTACCAAATGCACAAGGAATTTGCTTTTTTATTAAAGAACATTTTGAAATGATTATTTTATACTTCAAATAACTAGTGTTCAAGGATGCTGACATAGTGTTGTTGTATCTTACCCTTACTGCTGCTATTCAAGCAGCCTGTAAAGCTTGCAACGTAACCTTGAAACAGACAAAAAATCAAATGCTAACAGTCAAAAGCATTCAGAGATATGACGACAAAAACATAAACCTGAGTAGAGAAAGCAGCAACTAACTTTGCCAGGGGGAAGCTGATGGAGGCACAGGAGAGGAGACCCCTGGACATTGAACCATCTCTGTGTCTCTTCCCTTGCCCCATAAACTCTGCCTGACCTCTTCGTCAGGGTTATTGACAACCCATTCCCAAGGTCTCAGGGACTGATATTCAGAATCCCACCGCTGTTTGCTCCTTTTTATTCTGCCTATGCTTTTTACATGACTATCGTTTGCAAATCCTTCCAATTCTGACTCCAGAAGAGCCTCATCTATAGTTCCATTCCTATCGCTCCTACCACCAATGTCCTGCTCACCCTTCAGAGTTCAGGTCTACAGGCACCTTTTCTTTCCCTGGTTTTGTTGTTGTTGTTATCTCTAAATAATTAAAAATATATTTTTTTCTGATTATAAAAGTAAAACAGAGCAAGACTAAATGGATTTAACTCTGATCGGTGCTTGCCAGGGTTTGAGGTAGAGAGAACTGATTGCAAAGGGGAATAAGGAAATTTCTTGGGGTGATGGAACTATTCTGTGATTTGATTGTGGTGGTGATTTTATGACCTTTGTTGTAACCTTTCTCAAAACTCATCGAATAGCAAACCTGAAAGGGATGAATTTGTATTATAAGTAAATTATATCACCCAGAACCACCAAGGGTCTGAGATCTTATCCTGCTTGCAAGCTAACAAGTTAGCCTGCTTGTTTCACAGATGCTGGAAAGAGACACGAGACTCTCAGGTCAGAGACAAGGGACTTTATTACTCATAGCTCAGCAGGCAGCATGAGCTGCAACTTTGCACTGGTACCTCCCAGCCCAAATCTCATGGAGGTGATGTAGAGACAGGCTCAGGTGGGTAATCTGCACACAGTGGGTTTGTATGACAACTGAGGAATCCTAAACTTAGAAAACTCCCAGTTTTATAAAGGAGTTCTTAGTCAAACTGCCTTACTCTTGCCCTGAACAGAGACATCTTATTATCCTAGATGGGGCTGGGGGGGCACCAAATCTGCCCTCTACTTGAGGGAGACACTATCTCCACTATCTCTATCTTCTAAGGCTATTTGCTATACAAGCATCCTTGAAAAGACAGTGCAGAGTGAAAGCTGATACACATGTGCAGAAATAAAAGCAAGACATGGAGAACTGTCTCCTAACAATAAACCTGATGTGTGTGTGTGCGTGTGTGCATGCATGTGTGTGCATGTATGTGTGTATGTGAGTGAAAGAGACAGAGACAGAGAAAGAGAGAAAGAAAGAAGCTGAATGACAAAAGTCAGGCATATGAAGATGAGAGGGAATAACTTAAAGGCTATTTAGCAGTATCTCACAAGTTTTTGTAAATGTGTTTTAAATGTCATTCAGTTCTAAATATTCTCTAATTTTATTTTGAATTGTTTCTTGTACTATGAAATATTTGGAAGTGTTTCGTCAAATTCCAAATGTAGAATAGGTGAATATATGTTTGTGTGTGTATATATATATATATATATTTTTTTTTTTTTCTACTTTTAATGCATGTTAGATAATGTGGTCTTGGTGATACTGGTTTATTGGTATGTGAGTCCTGAATCCAAGGACTAGTCCATAAGCAAACTTTGAAATGTACGCTACATGCATTTAAAAAGACAATGCATGCTTAATTGTTGAGTGGAAGCTCCTATGTATAATATCTATAGGTCTAGTTTATTAATTTCATTGCCCAAGTTGGCTATTCCCTTTTTAGACTTTGCCTGATCTATAAATTTCTGACAGAAGCATATTAAAATCTCACACCATGCTTCTGGATTTAATTTCTTCTTGCAATTCTGGCATATTTTGTATGAAATACTTTGAGGCTATATTGGTAAGTATATAAATGTTTAAAACTGTTCTATTATTTGTATTATTATGTAATGGTTTATTTATCTCCAATAATCATACTTAAAATCTATTTTTCTTTGTATTAATTTAGTTATTCCAGTTTGTTTTGGTAGGTTTTTGTCAGGTATTCCATTTTCAGTCCTTTATTTTCAATTTTTCTTTGTTCTTCAATTTTGTAGTTGTTCCTTCTAAACAATACATATCTTTATTGGGGTAAGGGTTGGGAGTGTGTATGTTTTTCTCCCTTCTAATCTGAAAGTCTCACTCTTTTAAATAATACACTTAGTCATTTACATTTTTTTCTCTTTGGGATATTAAAATTTTACTACAAATAAATAAATAAATGCTTTAAGCCTGAAATACGTTTGGTGAGTGAATGACCATGCAGCTAATGCCTTGTTGATGAGTCATGAGAGAAGGGAAAATAGTTTGAAACATAGAGAGAAGTCATATAAAATAATGCACTGAAAATCAGAAGAACAAATTGGATTTTATTCTAAGTGCAATGGCAAATAGCTTTAGGTTGGCAAGTGGGGTGCAACATGATTGAATTTACAATTTTAAAAGATCACTCTAGGTGTATCTAACTCTAAGAAGACTAGGGTAGCTGTTGTTCTTATTTGTCCAATCAAGGTCACCAATCCCCTTCTGATGATTTGTATCCCGCCCTCTCTGGATAGGTACTCAACCCGTGATGTCACGTATCCCTAGACACAGTCATTGGTTCAGCTGTGGGCAGGTGATGAAAAGGGAGCCAATCAGAGCCATTCCCTGAGATGTCTTCTGGAGTTAAACCAGAAGTGGCCTTGCCTCTAGCATCTCAGAGCTGGAAAGATGTAAGGGTCAGGCTGCCAGCAGCCATCTTTCCTACCACATGGAAAAAACCTGTCTTCAGGTAGAAGAGAATAAAGTCAGATAAGGTGAGCAGAGATGAAAGACAAATGGAGAGGAAAAAATAATCACAGTAGCATAAAATCCTCATTCCAGCCTCTGAGGTTTTAGTTCCTGTTGTCATGCCTACAGGAGAAAGCTTGCACTGCTCAGTCTGCCATCAAAACCCTCCACGATCCAGCCACAGACGACCTCTTGAGTCTGATGTCTCATATCTCCTGTAACTGAAATTCTCACTTTTTTCTCAGTGGGCCTTGTATACAGCTTTTTATTCAGGTTTTGCTGAAGCCAGCAAGCTGTTCTCTCTCATCTGAAATGCTCTCCTATCAACTTCACCTTCCAAAACAGGCCTCTGCCAGGGTCTTTCCTGGTCTTCAAAGTCTAGCACAGCTTCTTCCTCCTCCATTAAGCCTTTGTGGATAACTATAGATAAAAATAATCTCTCCCAGAATTTCTGCACACTGCAAATTTATTTCTCTATCACTCTTAGGGCACTTTACCTACTAAGCTCTTGGAGACTGGGGACTAAAATTTGATCTATGAATCTATGTACCTATGTATACATATTATATATGTATACATATGTATATATATCATATATGTGCCTTGCATAGTGCTGACCATGGAGCAACATGAAATAATTAATTGTAGAACCAATGAATCAATGAACTGTTTTTTTTGTTGTTGTTGTTAAATTTTTATTTTGTCAATATACACTGTATATGATTATTATGGCCCATCACCGACACCTCCCTCCCTCCTCCCTCTCTCCCCTCCCCCCCAAGAATGTCCTTTCCGTTTGCTTGTTGTAACAACTTCATAAAAGTATAGTTGTTATGGGGTCGGCCCGGTGGCGCACTGCGCTAGTGTGCCGCTTGGGAAGCGTGGAGGCGCTCCTGCCGAGGGTTCGGATCCCACATACAGACCGGT